>NW_019943981.1:56990-77932 GCF_002910315.2 Salvelinus sp. IW2-2015 | reverse complement strand
TAAAGATGGCTGACTTTTGCACACACAACACGGCTCAGACCTTCCTCATGGCTCCAAGTCAGCACAGAGGATTCTGCTACTCATAATTGTGCCTCTCATAATGCATCCTTGCAGGAAAAAAATGTGTCCCTTACAAGGACTTTGTCACCATTTTTAGATTTGCACAGATAGCAAAACAAGGAGCAGCTTCTGTAAATTGTGTTGGGCTTTTTCTCTCTGGATCAGAGACTGCTTGGAGTTCAACATAAAGAAAGGAATTCTGGCCTAACAGAATGGAAGCTTAGCTGATACTAATGTAAAGCTCCATTCAATCAGGACAAAGACAACACAATGACATCATTCATACTAAAATGACTTGTGCATGGCAGATTGGAGGTGAAAGGTGTGAACATGTGCAATTACATTTCCAGAGAAACAATTGACGACAAACATTGGAAGAAAAGGTCACTGCCCAAAATGTTCAATTTAAGAATGCTTTTACTGTAGGGCTCAGATGATCTGTCTTCAATTTTCCTCAAGAGTGGTGTCTTTATTACTGCTCGAAACTATACAGACCAAATACTAGTTTGATCGATCTGTCATCTTCTCAGACGTTCAGGTGGAACCTTTTCAATGTTACACTCAACACCGCAGGTTTTCTTGTCCTGATACTTTCGTTTTCAGCTCAAATACAAGCTTTCATCTGTGGCGTCACAGACAGTGACTCAAACCTGATTTGTGTACAAGAGACCAGACCTGGGTTTGTGTACAAGAGACAGACCTGGGTTTGTGTACAAGAGACCAGACCTGGGTTTGTGTACAGAGAACGAGACCTGGGTTTGTGTACAAGAGACCAGACCTGGGTTTGTGTACAAGAGACCAGACCTGGGTTTGTGTACAAGAGACCAGACCTGGGTTTGTGTATTTGAGTAGTTTCAAATACACAGCCCAAAACAAGCACTGTCCAAGTGCATTTCCAAATACAATAAACTATTTAAATACTTTTCTTTTCAAATGAAATATATATGAATACTTACTTCGAATGAATGTGAAAGTAATTGTCTGATTGTCTTTCTAGGTTGACTCTTGACAACCCACCAAAATGATACCTTTATGTCAAATCCTAAAATAGGATTTTGTAAAACTGCTGGGATGGGAATCCTGATTGTTGGCATTTTAGGGAAAAGTAGATTAATGGCTGATTTATGGCAAAAGGAATGTTTTTCATTTTATATATGCCACCATGATGTATTATTGCAAAGGTATTTATGTTAAGCATTTCCAAGGGAGCTATGTGTGAATGAATTGGATGATTTATACATTTAGCCGACGATAATGGATCAGCTTTATCTGCTCCTTGCAAGATAATAAAGCCGTTTTTTCTTTAATGACAGTAAAAGCGCAAATAGATGTTGACAATCTTTTTTGGTCACCTGCTCTCACAAACAAAGGCATGGGAGAATAAAATGTTGGTTTAAATCAATTGTCTCATGTTTGACAATGGGTTTACTCTGGGTTTCTCATTAATTTGAGACCCCTTTCATTTCACCTTAAACTTTGCAAAGTCCTTTTGTTGTTAAATGGAGAGAAATGTGAATGCACCCTTCCTACTAAAACTTTTAATCATGGTAGAAAAATATTCCCTGAAACAACTAATAAGGGCCTTTGTTGAAAGAAATGTCAAGCTACGAAGAGCTGGTATGACGATGACTGCACACAATTATTATTTCAAAATCCACAGTAGACTACTGCACTGCATCCTGGTGAAGGGAATATATCTAACATGAGTCACTTCAGGGGGAAGAGAGAGGTTTTGCTCTACTAAAATGCTACAGTGTGCAGCTCCTTCTAGCATAGCACACAGGCTACCTACAGTCAGATGCAGTTCCAAATGTTGCCAGATGGGTGATGTTGTTAACCAGGTCAGGTATGGTCAAGAATATRCATCCCAAATTGAACCCTGTTTTCTTCATAGTGCACTACTGTCATGGTGACCCTCCTAGGGTGATAATATTTTTCCAGAATGTGATAAAGACGTGGATCTTTAGGTTGATGGTCTTTATGGTCTTTATTGATACATGCAGTGCAGAGGAGGCTGGTGGGAGGAGCTATAGGAGGACAGGCCTATTGTAATGGTTAGGATGGAATAAATGGAATGGAGTCAAACATGTGGTTTCCATATGTTTGATGTGTTTGATACAGTTTCATTGATTCAATTCCAGCCATTACAATGAAGCCGTCCTCCTATAGCTCCTCCCACCAGCCTCCTCTGATGCAATATATATTTTTGTGTTTCTCTCTCAGGTAGATGTAACTTAAACCCAAAGGGCATGGGATGCATTATGAAACTTCACAGCCTAACCTTTTCTTTTATTTTCTCCTCAATTCATATCCGTTAGAGACGTTCCTGAAGGACAACTCCTGTTAGAGAACTCCCTGGTCTGAACTTGAAAACTGTGAACGTCACCGTCAGTCAGGGCAATTTGAATGGAACAAGATGCAAAAGTATGCAATCTACTTGTCAGACATCGGCATTTAACACACCCTGAACACTTTTACTGATTCAAAATAGGCTTTCCATGATGTCAGCATCAATCAGAATTGATGCGGTGAACCACACTCACATTTAGTCCCATCTACGCCATCCTTCCAAAACACTACATGGCAGTGTTGTCTGTCAATGGTGAATGTCAGGGACAGCCAGGGGGCCTCTTAATGTTCCCTTATGACATTTGACACAGGAATGTCTCCCATGATGGACAGGCAAAGAACTCAAGAACTATTACTATATAACAGAAGTGAATGCAGCTTTCGTGTGTTATAACAGCAGTTCCACAAGTAGGAATGGCTTCCTTTCAGAATAGACGTTCCATCATTAGCATATAGAACACAGCTCAGCTGAATCCCTTCTCTACATACTTTCTAAACGCCCATAGCATAAAGATCCTTATGCAGATGTTACAATACAAGCTTCATATGACTGACTGTGATACAATACCACATTAACACAATGAAGCTTCATATGACTGACGGTGTTGCGATACAACATTAACACAATTAATCTTCATTAACAAAATTAACAAAATTAAGCTGTGTTTGTTTACAGAGACCTACAGTTTAGAGACCTAGAGTTGTTTACAGAGACCTAGAGTTGTCCAGAACCAATGAGACCTAGATGTTTACAGAGACCTAGAGTTGTTCACATAGACCTAGAGTTGTTTACAGAGACCTAGAGTTGTTTACAAAAGACCTAGAGTGTTTACAGAGACCTAGAGTTGTTACAGAGAACCTAGAGTTGTTTACAGATTCCTAAAGTTGCTTACAGAGACCTAGAGTTGTTTACAGATTCCTAGAGTTGTTCACAGAGACCTAGAGTTGTTCACATAGACCTAGAGTTGTTACAGAGACCTAGAGTTGTTTACAGATTCCTATAATTGTTTACAGAGACCTAGAGTTGTTTACAGAGACCTAGAGTTGTTTACAGATTCCTAGAGTTGTTACAGAGACCCTAGAGTTGTTTACAGAGACCTAGAGTTGTTTACAGAGACCTAGAGTTGTTAACAGAGACCTAGAGTTGTTTACCAAGTCCTAGAGTGGTTTACAGAGTCCTAGAGTGGTTTACAGAGACCTAGGGTTGTTTAATAGAGACCTAGAGTTGTTTTACAGAGACCTAGAGTGGTTTACAGAGACCTAGAGTGGTTTACAGAGACCTAGAGTGGTTTACAGAGACCTAGAGTGGTTTACAGAGACCTAGTGTATTTTACAGAGACCTAGAGTTCCAGGTGAGAAGAAAGGCAGAGTGTGGTCCATGGCTGCTGGACTGCTAGCGTGCTAATTTATAGAGCAGCCTGCAGGTTCTATAGGAAGGAGCTGGAGCAAGCCAGCTAACGACCAAGCCCATGAGTTATTCTGCCTCTGAATATGAGGCACAAGCCAATTTACAGGCACACATACAAGAGCCCTTCCCCACCGGGACACACATCAAAAGACAAACAAGCCGAGGTTGTCAGCAATAAAAGTTCACCCGTCTAAAGTCACCGGTTTTGAAGTAATGTGAGACGTATTTTTCTTTCAATCTTTTTGTTTTTGTGTCCCTGGCAACCCATTGTTGTTCCACTGTTTCTCCAGAAACAGAGAGGGGTTATTTAGAGAACTGGCTTGGACTCAGCTGTTGGCTAGCAAGGTTCATTATGTACAGTCCATCATGTGGGTKTCATGGCATGGTGTCTTTTTCTCTCCTCATTAAAAACTATTCATTAAAAACGATTAAACCAGGCAAGATGACAACACTTGTCTATGAAAATATGGTTCCACACATGCTTGCAATGAGCAATTGACACCCTGGTCAATTGCTTTTTCAAAGTACAACAACTGTAGGACTGCATCTAGAACCATGAAWCAAGAGATTGTTGGTGTGCAGTGGCTCTGCAGTTAAAAGCTTTCATGCTGGTATGTTAGAGGAAGTTGATGCTGGGGCATAGATGATTTAAAGCTTGCTCTGTGTTTCCACCTGTTCTGTTCTAATTACATTGTTGCTATCTGGAGAGATCTAACTAATTATCATTTGAGAAAATCCAGTCTAAAATTGATAAGGATGAACATGCAACATCTTCTCTAATGGTTCACACAGCAATGTTCCTCATTTTGAAGTTCAATTAAAATGACACAGACTGACCTGGAGAAAACAGCTGTGGTACAGATGTAGGATCTCTTTTTGATCACCCTGTTGCAGGAGGACTTTCCTGCATTGCAAAACATTTAAAACATGTGGTGTATTTTAGGTTTAAAAGGCTTCTGTGAAGTTTTTTATTTCCACTTTGAAATGTCAGACTTGATTTTCCCTACGAAAATGTTAATGAATTATAATCCACATAATAATTCACATTTCCAGTTCCTGATTGTTTTGCTGCTCTAGCAAACTTGCTCAAATGAATATCCTACATCTGTATAGGCTACCACACTGCCGACGGATTTATTGTAACTTTCATAACTTTGTCTGTCTTTGCCAACGGGTGTTCAGGCAAATATATTGTTCACTTCAGTTATTTCACTTTGCTGTGTAATAATGATGATATATTTTGAAATCCATTTATCCTGAAATCTACCTACAGCAGAATGTAATTAGCTGCTCTACATCAAACAAGCGCGGCTGCACAACTTCTTGGARGTTGAATATCTAGCCATAAGCAGAAAAGGTTATGCTGCATTCTTAAGAATGTCAGCCAGGTGTTGCTCCAACATGTAGCAGGGAGAAAACTGAAAACCCATTCGGTCAGAAAACTTTGGCAATAAAAGAGCAGCGTGTGTGCTGCCTTTGYGAAGCAATTTCTTCTGTCTTTACTAGTAAATGTGTAAGCTTCAGTTTATTTTCCAGGCTCAAAGACAATGAAAGGGCTATTACATTGGCTTTATTGACATGACTGAGTGAACTGGCACATGCAACTGACATAGAAAGTTAGCAAACTGGAGTGAAACAGAGTTCACTTAGATATTATATATTTTTTGTACTACAGACCTCAGCATGGTCAAATGTTTTACTGGTCCAAAAGACTGTCTCCAAAGAGCGATTTAACCCTGTAGTATCCATTTGACTGCACAGAACTAAAACCATACACAATAGACATCAGGGAGAATGTACAATGTTGTAGAATAGAAGGCAATCTGAGCCACAACACTCAATAATGGTGAGACAGGAACAGAATTAGGACTTACAACACTGTTAGATGACACCCAGGGGCTGCCATTACATGGTAAACATAYTTCCAAATGGTTCCCACAACACCTCTAATGCCATGCTCCAACCAAACTGTCACGTTTAAAGCTCTCTTGAAACAGCATCGACCATAAACCTTCAGGAGGCACATGTATCTGTAAGGACAAAGGCTAGAGCAGCCTACAGCATCCATCACATACAGCATCAGTCTACCTCAGAGCCCAATGGACTCACAACTGACTCAAATAGATTTCTCAGAGAATTCTCTCAGAAAGGTCAATCACAGGCCTGAGAGGGAGAGAGACGACAGTGAGAGAGAGGGCCAGAGTGAGAAAATACCCTACAGCCCTCTTGCCACCACGGTAAAAACAAACAATCGCCATTCTTTGATACACAACACACTGCCGGTTTTTAGACTGTTGAACTAAAGGGAATGAACAGTCATTTGCCTTTGCAATCACAATCACATACCTGAGTAGTTTTTGATATTGTTTTCTGTAATTACCAACAATTACTTACACTGTCCCTCTACACAGCTTCAGCTATAGACTCCGTATTAGTCATTGGACCATTTTTAAATGGCTATACAATAACCTGCACACATGCCGGCACGCCAGTAAGTCATGTTAGTCAGAAATCTTACATATTGTATGCTTTTATCCCTAGTCAGTACTCTGTATTTAAGAGTAGGTTTCTGTGTGTGTGTGTGTGTGTGTGTGTGCGTGTGTGTGCGTGTGTGGCTTGCATCTCCCCAAAGTAATCAAGGCTCCCTGGCCATGTGGAACGAGGGCTGATCCAGGTGGATAACTGACTGATTGATAACGTAGCTATTACGATGGAGCACCCCACACTACATTTCCTGGGCTGTAAATCTGAGGTTCTAGGCCTCTGAGAGCAGGATGAGCTCAGCCACAGTAAATAGGCCCTCAGTCTACTGCATCCAGGCCATGCCAGCAGTGAAGCTATCGGCTTGATAGTGTCATTATGCACAGTCTAGTGACTGATCAATACCCACAGAGACATGCATGGGATATCTCAGATGTTTCTTGGACGCAACAGTTGTTTCATTTTCTTTGCTGTCCTCTTGAATGGTGCTTGTGTTCTGTCAAAAGCTGCTGATTCTATGTGTGATGTATACATGCATGGTGTAAAGTTAGCGTCATGTTGTTTTGTTGCTTTTGGTGCAGAATGTCTTTTGAAGGACATACAATCAGGGAAAACATGTTTGTAGCTATTAAGATCTGACGCATGAACACGTTCCACTGCATTGAGAATTCCAATCAAGCTTTAGGGTTTTACAAATATGCGTCAATACTAACCTCAACTGATTTCTACTTACTAACGTACTGTAGGAATCAGACAGTTGCTTACTCTCTGTGGGGTGCCTGTGATTTGAACTGATCAGCTATGCAACATTATGCATAATTTAGGCAGTAAGGAGACATTTCATGCTAGCTGGCTGGAAGCAGGCAGCCATACAGATGAGTTAATCACTGGCAGGGACCCAAGCTATTGAGGCCTGGCTGCGTTGACAGATACTGTACASATGAGGAAAATCCTTGTGGCCCTGTCACCTCCACTGCCACTTTTAGGCATGCATGGATTAAGTTGACACACCGGGGACGATTCTGTCAATTACCCTACACTCAAACTGTATAAGTTGTTGTGTAAGCCTGTCTCTGTCTCTCTGTCTCTCGCTCTCACTGTCTCCCTTTCCCACTACCTCTCTTCTTCGCTCCCTCTCCCCCTCTTTGCCTCTCTCTCTTTCTCTCTGCATCTCTTTCTCTCTTGTTATCAATGCACGGAATTACATGAAATACACGTGCATCCAACAACACTTAGAAATTCCGGGGAAATTGAGCACGGTGCTCTTTTCTATCACCTTGTCTTAGGCATAAGGTTTTTAATGATTAGATGCCATCAGTATGTGTGTGCTATGTTGAATAAAACATTGATCCCAGAGGTGTCGCAGAGGACAACATGAAACAGACGAGATTCATGCCAGCCTACATACCCTAGAAGTAAAGTTGAATTCCTGAAATATTATATATCAAGGCCAAGTTGGAATAGTACTGTCAAAAGTACAGTCTTATCACACCATTAGGTTTTCCATAGTCAGCTAATGTTGACTCTAATATACTTCCTCCTCTTTATCTGGCTCCTGGCTTCTTTCTGAATCCAACTAGCTTTATTTATAGTTTTATCTTTGGTTCTTCTATTCAGACTTGGTATACTGCAGCCTCTACTGTGCTGCAGCCTCTACTGTCCTGCAGCCTCTACTGTCCTGCAGCCTCTACTGTTCTGCAGCTTCTACTGTCCTGCAGCCTCTACTGTCCTGCAGCCACTACTGTGCTGCAGCTTCTACTSTCCTGCAGCCTCTACTGTCCTGCAGCCTCTACTGTCCTGCAGCCACTACTGTGCTGCAGCTTCTACTGCCCTGCAACTTCTGCTGTTCTGCACACTACTGTTATCTTGTTAGACCTCTTCCTGGTTCAGAACAGGACAGTAGTGAAGTCATAGACCATGCCCCAGAAACCCATGGTTACAACCAATTACATCAAATTGATTGGGGTTCACAGAAATGTAATGTAGGCTTTGTTTGAATGTCTGAATTTTGGGGTTTGCCCACCATGTTCCTTTTGTGTCACCATGCCCTCGCCAAATGGTATGAGCCTGGGAGTTTGGTGACATGCTGTGAGTGAACATGTAGCTAAAATCCAGCAAGGACATTTTTAAGCTYCCACTTATAATGCACAACAGAGAAGGAAATCACTATCTGCAGATTAGTGAGCTGAGGTTAGACTGATATGAATCGCGCAATACCAAAAATGGTTCCTCACTCCATTGGAAATATAATTAAAAGATGACAAAGCTATGATAATGCTGTGATGGATCAGTTAGTCACATTATGGATGTTAATATAATTAAATGTCATGGTGCTTAACTTCTGTAGAAGGCTTTCCTGATTTCTTTTTTTATTTAACTAGGCAAGTCAGTTAAGAACAAATTCTTATTTTACCACGATGGCCTACCCAAGCCAAACACTCCCCTAACCCGGACGACGCTGAGACAATTGTGCGCTGCTCAATGGGACTCCTGATCACAGCTGGTTGTGATACAGCCCGAGATTGAACTAGGGTCTCCATGTCATCTGTATCCCCATGTCATCTGTATCCTGAAATGATAATAACATCTATTTCATATTCTATATATTTTTCAGCCTGGAAAAATGTGTTAWTTAGAAAAATCAGAGGTCAGTATCACTGTAAAAAGTGTAGAGAGCTCACTTTCCCCMAAAATCTGTCTCAATTTGGCATTTATTGGAATGACCCATGTACTGGAGGCAGCTCCACAGGGTAGTTGGCACAACTACTGTGCAATGTCATAACATCTGATTTTAATCCTAACCCTAACCTTAACCTTAACCACAATGCTAACCATACGCCTAACCCTAAACTAAGCCCATTTTGACTTGGGCACATCTAGTGAAATTAGCTCAGCTCTGCCTCCAGGACAAAATTMATCCCAATAAACATCAATCAGCAAATCAGTCTGTCCTTGTTTGCGATAACATCCCAGCTCAGTCATTCTTGTCATCAGTTCCCAAACACTATCTGAGCTTTGTAATATTTCATACTCCTTTGTTTGACAAGTTMATTTGAGTACTATTTCCTTGAGACTCACTCTGCAGAGATTATTATATGGTTCCATTGTACAAATGGGGGTCGAAGGTGCACTACCTTGCAGCATGAAATCCGGAAGATGGTTGGTCTGCCTCCATGCTGCCATGGCAAAGAGCTGCTTTGAGCAGCAGACACAGGGACATGCCTGTATTCTCCTCTTAATTAGGGCAGTAGCCACAGTGATCCTCAGCTCTCTTCATCCTCCTCATCCCCACGTCATCTGTATCCTCACCCCCTCTCCTTACACTGGTGCAGATCCACAGCCAATTAACGCTGCCGATGCCAGTGAGAAGACCTATAACTGGGACTCAAATTATGGGGTACTTAAGGAATGAGGCATGGAAGCTGGGGAAAGGTGTCAACTAGCTCTACTGGAAAAAGAGCTGCGGGAGAAAAAAGAGGAGAGGAGGAAGTGTGTTTTAAATGGATCAGTCTGTGTCCCGTTCACTAATCACAACCCAAACTCAGCAGGGGAGCTAAGGAAGGCCAACGGGGTGATGTAACACAATGCAACTACCACTCATCGTATCCTGTTGCAGATTGACCACCTCCAGCTAAAATGGAAGAGAGGAGAAGACAGGATTTAATGAGGTGGGATCTAGAGGAGTAGCCACAGTGATCTCAGGCTGACTCTGAGGTTGGAAACCAGAACGACACTCTATGCCACACCTCCAGAGTAATCTACGGGGCTAAATCCCCTTAAACCCCAATAACAAAGCACCTTAACCTGGAGTGTGAATGGCCAGTGGATTTGGTAGCTCTCAAAGCTGTTGTAAAGTGCTTGGAGCACCTGCATCTGATCTGTAGAGGAGATTCCTGCTCCAGCCACATCTGAGTTAATGCCCACTGGCTGGCCTCTGCCTGCAGGGATATCACCCAGGATTGATGGACAATCTCCAGCACCAGGCCCACCTGGAGCCAGTTGATGTCGTCGTTTAGGAGAATGCATCTCTGAACCTTTTGTCCTTGATCAGATGAACTGCATCTTAATGAAAACCTGATGTGTTTGTGATGGAGACGGGATGCTCTAATCATGCATTCAATCTCTCCCTCAGAGCCCATCACCGGATCGAGCCACAAACTTTAATTGCAGTCTGCATTCACCCATTAGTACTGGAGGCCCCTGTCGGCTGTGTAACTCCTATAACTACATTTTCACCTTCACTAACTTGACGGCTTGATCTTGATATGTGATAAGAGTATTGCAGATTGATATTATTTAGCTACTTGTCCGTTACACGCCCAAGTTGTCTCCAATCCAACATGTATCATCATGCCATTTTGGTTTGAACAGTTCAGTGGTTTGAATGAAGAATGCAGTCAGTTGCAGATATGAGAGAGAAAGCTATGGCATGTCCTCTGCAACTGTGGACACAGCTGGATAGAAGCTACTTTATAATCATAAAACAATCAATAAAAACAAATTGGTGCTCCAGCAGAAATTATAAATGTGCTTTCTGATTACATTACTTTGCTATGAAATAAATTAAAAGCATCATATTAATCCAGCTTAAAAAAAATGCCTGGCTTAATGAAAATGATAGGCCTCCTTCCATCTTCATTAACGAGAAACACCATTACAGCTTGCTTCATAACAGCCACAGTCATACAAATTGATAATCAGGTAAGAACATGAAATGCCACTGTCTGTGTACTGTCTGTGTGCTGTCTGTGTCACTGTCTGTGTCACTGTCGGTGTACTGTCTGTGTCACTTTCTGTGTACTGTCAGTGTCAGTTTCTGTGTCACTGTCTGTGTCACTTTCTGTGTCACTTTCTGTGTCACTGTCTGTGTCACTTTCTGTGTCACTTTCTGTGTCACTTTCTGTGTCACTTTCTGTGTCACTGTCTGTGTACTATCGGTTCACTGTCTGTGTACTGTCTGTGTCACTGTCTGTGTCACTGTCTGTGTCACTCAGCGTGGACCAGACAGTGACACAAGACAGCTACACGCGTAGACACGACAGTGACACAGACAGTTGGACAGGACAGTGGCACACGAAGTAGACAGATGACAGTGACACAGAAAGTGACACAGACAGTGACACAGAACACTGACACTGACAGTACACAGAAGTGACACAGACATACACAGACAGTGACACAAGACGTGCACACAGACATACACAGACATGTGACACAGACAGTTCACGACATGACACAGGATCAGTAACAGACAGTGACACCAGACAGGTGACCACAGACAGTTACACAGACAGTGACACAGACAGTACACAGACAGTACACAAGACATGACACAGACAGTACACAGGCCGTGACACAGACAGTGACACAGACAGTGACACAGAACAGTACATAGACAGTGAACCGATAGTACAAGACAGTGACACAGAAAGTGACACAGAAAGTGACACAGAAAGTGACACAGAAAGATGACACAAGACAGTGACCAGACAGTGTCAGCAGACAGTGGCACAGACAGTGAACCGATAGTACACAGACAGTGACACAGAAATGTGACACAGACAGTGACACAGAACACTGACATACGAAGTGACACAGACAGTAACACAGACAGTACACAGACAGTAACAGACAGTACACGACAGGTACACAGACAGTGACACAGAACAGTACACGCAGACAGTGACACAGACAGTGACACAGACAGTACACAGACAGTACACAACAGTACACAGACAGTGACACAGACAATGACACAGACAGTACACAGGCCGTGACACAGACAGTGACACAGACAGTGACACAGACAGTACACAGACCAGTGAACCGATAGTACACAGACAGTGACACAGAAAGTGACACAAGAAAGTGACACAGAAAGTGACACAGAAGTGACACAGACAGTGACACAGAGTGCAGAAGTGACACAGCAGTGACACGAAAACTGACACTGACAGTACATCAGAAGTGACACAGACAGTACACGACAGTGACACAGACAGTGACCAAGACAGCAACACAGACAGTAACAGACATGGCATTCCTGTGTCTTACCTGATTATCAATTTGTATGACTGTGGCTGTTTATGAAGCAAGCTGTAATGGTGTTTCTCGTTAATGAAGATGGAAGGAGGCCTATCATTTCATTAAGCCAGGCATTTTTTAAGCTGGATTAATATGATGGCTTTAATTTATTTCATAGCAAAGTAATGTAATCCAGAAAGCACATTTATAATTTCTGCTGGAGCACCATTTGTTTTTATTGATTGTTTTTATGATTATAAAGTAGCTTCTATCAGCTGTGTCCACAGTTGCAGAGGAATGCATATGTTTTCTCTCATATCTGCAATAGACTGCATTCTTCATTCAAACCACTGAACTGTTCAAACCAAAATGGCATGATGATACATGTTGATTGAGACACTTGGGCGTTAACGGACAAGTAGCTAAATAATATCAATCTGCAATACTCTTACACATATCAAGAATCAAGCCGTCAAGTTGTGAAGGGAAATTGTAGTTATAGGAGTTACACAGCGACAGGGGCCTCCAGTACTAATGGGTGAATGCGAGACTGCAATTAAAGTTTGTGGCTGTCGATCCGGTGATGGGCTCTGAGGGAGAGATTGAATGCATGATTAGAGCATCCCGTCTCCATCACAAAACCAATCAGGTTTCATAAGATGCAGTTCATCTGATCAAGGACAAAGAGGTCAGAGATGCATTCTCCTTAAACGACGACATCAACTGGCTCAGGTGGGCTGGTGCTGGAATTGTCCATCAATCCTGGGTGATATCCTGCAGGCAGAGCCAGCCAGTGGGCATTAACTCAGATGTGGCTGGAGCAAGGAATCTCCTTCAGATCAAGATGCAGGTGCTCAAGCACTTTACAACAGCTTTGAGAGCTACCAAATCCACTGGCCATTCACACTCCAGGTTAAGGTGCTTTGTTATTTGGGGTTAAGGGGTATTTAGCCCGTAGAATTACTCTGGAGGTGTGGCATAGAGTGTCGTTCTGGTATTCCAACTCAGAGTCAGCCTGAGAAGTCACTGTGGCTACTCCTCTAGATTCCCACCGTCATTAAATCCTGTCTTCTCCTCTCTTCCATTTTAGCTGGAGGTGGTCAATCTGCAACAGGATACGATGAGTGGTAGTTGCATTGTGTTCATCACCTCGTTGGCCTTCCTTAGCTCCCCTGCTGAGTGTTGTGTGATTAGTGAACGGGACACGATCAAGATCCATTTAAACACACTTCCTCCTCTCCTCTTTTTTCTCCGCCAGCTCTTTTTCCAGTAGAGCTAGTTGCACTTTCCCAGCTTCCATGCCTTCATTCTTAAGTACTCCTCATAATTTGAGTTCCAGTTATAGGTCTTCTCACTGGCATCGGCAGGCTTAATTGGCTGTGGATCTGCACCAGTGTAAGGAGAGGGGGTGAGGATACAGATGACGTGGGGATGAGGAGGATGAAGAGAGCTGAGGATCACTGGGCTACTGCCTATATTAAGAGGAGAATACAGGCATTGTCCCTGTGTCTGCTGCTCAAAGCAGCTCTTTGCCATGGCGCATGGGAGGCAGACCAACCATCTTCCGGATTTCATGCTGCAAGGTAGTGCACCTTCGACCCCATTTGTACAATGAACCATATAATATCTGCAAAGTGAGTCTCAAGGAAAATGTACCAATATTAACTTGTCAACAAAGGAGTATGAAATATTACAAGCTCAGATAGTGTTTTGGGAACTGATGACAAGAATGACTGAGCTGGTGATGTTAGCAAACAAGGACAGACTGATTTGCTGATTGATGTTTATTGGGATTAATTTTGTCCTGGAGGCAGAGCTGAGCTAATATTTCACTAGATGGTGCCAAGTCAAAATGGGCTTAGTTTAGGGTAGGCGTATGGTTAGCATTGTGGTTAAGTTAAGGTTAGGGTTAGGATTAAAATCAGATTGTGACATTGCACAGTAGTTGTGCCAACTACCCTGTGGAGCTGCTCAGTACATGGGTCATTCAATAAATGCCAAATTGGACAGATTTTGGGGAAAGTGACTCTTACACTTTTACAGTGATACTGACCTCTGATTTTCTAAATATAACACATTTTTCCCAGGCTGAAAAATAATATAGAATATGAAAATGTTATTATCATTTCAGGATACAGATGACAATGGCGATACAGATTGACATGGAGACCCTAGTTCAATCTCGGGGCTGCTATCACAACCAGCTGTGATCAGGAGTCCATTGACGCAGCGCACAATTTTGTCTCAGCGTCTCCGGGTTAGGGGAGTGTGGCTTGTGGAGGCCATCGTGGTAAAATAAGAATTTGTTCTTAACTGACTGCCTAGTTAAATAAAAAAAGAAATCAGGAAAGCCTCTACAGAAGTTAAGCACCATGACATTTAAATTATATTAACATCCATAATGTGACTAATGATCCACACAGCATTATCATAGCTTTGTCATCTTTTAATTATATTCCAATGGAGTGAGGAACATTTTTGGTAATTGCGCGATTATATCAGTCTAACCTCAGCTCACTAATCTGCAGATAGTGATTTCCTTCTCTGTTGTGCATTTATAAGTGGGAGCTTAAAATGTCCTTGCTGCGATTAGCTACATGTTCACTACAGCATGTCAACCAAACTCCCAGGCTCATTCCATTTGGCGAGGGCATTGTGCACAAAGGAAATGGTGGGCAAACGCCAAAATTCAGACATTCAAACAAAGCCTGACATTACATTTTCTGTGAAGCCCCAATCATTTGATGTAATTGGTTTAACCATGGTTCTGGGCATGGTCTATGACTTCACTACTGTCCTGTTCTGAACAGGAAGAGGTCTAACAAGATAACAGTAGTGTGCAGAACAGCAGAAGTTGCAGGGCAGTAGAAGCTGCAGCACAGTAGTGGCTGCAGGACAGTAGAGGCTGGCAGGACAGTTAGAGCCAGAAGTAGACGGCAGCACAGTAGTGGCTGCAGGACGGTGAGGCTGCAGGACAGTAGAAGCTAGAACAAGTAGAGGCTGCAGGACAGTAGAGCTGCGGACAGTAATAGAGGCTGCAGCACAGTAGTGGTCTGCAGGACAGTAGAGGCTGCAGAGACAGCTAGAGGCTGCAGGACAGTAGAGCTGCAGGACAGTAGAGGCTGCAGACAGTAGAGGCTGCAGACAGTAGAGGCTGCAGACGTAAGGCTGCAGGACAGTAGACCGCAGTATACAGTCTAATAGAAGAACCAAAATAAATATAATAGAAGCTAGTGGATCGAAAGAAGCCAGGAGCCAGATAAGAGGAAG
The DNA here is from genome assembly GCF_002910315.2 of Salvelinus sp. IW2-2015. Classification (NCBI taxonomy): domain Eukaryota; kingdom Metazoa; phylum Chordata; class Actinopteri; order Salmoniformes; family Salmonidae; genus Salvelinus; species Salvelinus sp. IW2-2015. The sequence goes on along the minus strand of NW_019943981.1, from coordinate 62,340 downwards.
TATATTAGAGTCAACTTAGCTGACTATGGAAACCTAATGGTGTGATAGACTGTACTTTGAACAGTACTATCCAACTTGGCTGATATATAATATTTCAGGAATTCAATCTTACTTCTAGGGTATGTAGGCTGGCATGAATCCCGTCTGTTTCATGTTGTCCTCTGCGACACCTCTGGGATCAATGTTTATTTCAACATAGACAACACATACTGATGCATCTAATATTAAAAACCTTAGCCTAAGACAAGGTGATAGAAGAGCACCGTGCTCAATTTCCCCGGAATTTCTAAGTGTTGTTGGAGTGCACGTGTATTTCATGTAATTCCGTGCATTGAAACAAGAGAGAAAGATGCAGAGAGAAGAGAGAGAGGCAAAGAGGGGGAGAGGGAGCGAAGAAAGAGGTAGTGGGAAAGGAGACAGGAGGCGGAGAGACAGAGAGACAGAGACGGCTTACCACAACACTCTATACAGTTGAGTGTGTGGGTAATTGACAGAAATCGTCCCGGTGTGCAACTTAATCCATGCATGCCTAAAGTGGCAGTGGGAGGTGACAGGACAAGGATTTTCCTCATCTGTACAGTATCTGTCAACGCAGCCAGGCCTCAATAGCTTGGGTCCCTGCCAGTGATTAACTGTGTATGGCTGCCTGCTCCAGCCAGCTAGCATGAAATGCTACTGCGCTAAATTATGCATAATGTTGCATAGCTGATCAGTTCAAATCACAGGCACCCCACAGGAGTAAGCAACTGTCTGATTGTCCTACAGTATCGTAGTAAGTGAAATCAAGGTTTGGAGTATTGAGCATATTTGTAAAACCCTAAAGCTTGACTTGGAATTCTCAATGCTGGAACGTTTCATGGCGTCAGATCTTAATAGCTACAAACTGTTGTTCCCTGATTGTATGTCCTTGCAAAGACATTCTGCACAAAAGCAACAAAACAAATGACGCTACCTTACACATGCAGTATGACATTCACACATAGAATCAGCAGCTTTTTGACAGAACACAAGCACCATTCAAAGAGGAAGCAAAGAAAATGAAAACAACTGTTCGCGTCCAAGAAACATCTGAGATATCCCATGCATGTCTCTGTGGGTAGATCAGCTCTAGACTGTGCATAAAGACACTATCAGCGATAGCTTCACTGCTGGCATGGCCTGGATGCAGTAGACTGAGGCCTATTTTACAGTGTGCTGAGCTCATCCTGCCTCTCAGAGGCCTAACCTCAGATTTACTAGCCAGGAAATGTAGTGTGGGGGCTCTCATCGTAATAGCTACGTTTATCAATCAGGTCAGTTATCCACCTGGGATCAGCCCTCGTTCACATGGCCAGGAGTCTTGATTACTTGGGAGATGCAAGCCAACACGCACACACACGCCACACACACACCACACACACACAACACAGAAACCTACTCTTAAATACAGAGTACTGACTAGGGAAAAGCATACAAATATGTAGATTCTGACTAACATGAATTACTGGCGTGCCGGCATGTGTGCAGGTTATTGTTAGCCATTTAAAAATGGTCCAATGACTAATACGGAGTCTATAGCTGAAGCTGTGTAGAGGGACAGTGGTAAGTAATTGTGGTAATTACAGAAAACAATATAGAAAGTACTCAGTATGTATTTGTGATTTGCAAAGGCAAATGACTGTTCATTGTCCTTTAGTTCAAGTCTAAAAACGCGGCAGTGTGTTGTGGTATCAAGAAATGGCGATTGTTTGTTTACCGTGGTGGCAGAGGCTGTAGGGTATTTTCTCACTCTGGCCCTCTCTCTCACTGTCGTCTCTCTCCCTTTCAGGCCTGTGATTGACCACTCTTCTGAGAGAATCTACCTGACGAAAATCTATTTGAGTCAGTTGTGAGTCATTGAGCTCTGAGGTAGAGTGATGCTGTTGTGAATGGATCTGTAGGCTGCCTCTAGCCTTTGTCCTTACTAACATTGCCTCCTGAGTTAATGGTCGATGCGTTTCAAGGAGCTTTAACGTGACGTTGGTTGGAGCATGCTTAGAGGTGTTGGGAACATTTGGAAATATGTTTACATGTAATGGCAGCCTGTGTCATCTAACGTAGTGTTGTAAGTGCTATTCTGTTCCTTGTCTCCCATTATTGAGTGTTGTGGGGGCCCCCGAAAAAAAATTGCCCCTCTATGTCTAGCAACATTGTAACTTCTCCTATGTCATTGTGTATGGTTTTAGTTCTGTGGCAGTCATGATACCTAAGGGTTAATCGCTTTTGGAGAGCGAGTTTTGGACATCAAAACGAATTTGACCATGCTGAGGTCTGTAGTACAAAAATAAGTAATATCTAAGTGAACTCTGGTTTACTCCAGTGCTAACTTTCTATGTCAGTTGCATGTGCCAGTTTACTCAGTCATGGTCAATAAATTCCAATGTACAGCCTTTCATTGTCTTTGAGCCTGGAAAATAAACTGAAGTTACACATTTACTTAGTAAAGAAGAAAAATTGCTTCGCAAAGGGCAGCACACACGGCTTGCTCCTTTTTAATTGCCAAAGTTTTCTGACCGAATGGGTTTAGTTTCTCCCTGCTACATGTGGAGCCTACACTGGCTGACATTCTTAAGAATGCAGCATAACCTTTCTGGCTTATGGCTGTTAGTATTCAACCTCCAGAAGTGTTGTTGCAGCGCGCTTGTTTGTGTATGAGCAGCTAATTACATTTGCTTAGTAGATTTCAGAATAACTGCGATTCAAAATATTAGTTACATCATATACACAGCGAAAGTGAAATAACTGAAGTGAACAGATATACATTTGCAACTACCCGTTGGCAAAGACAGGACAAAGTGATGAAAAGTTCACATAAATCCGTCGCAGTTGGTATCCTATACAGATGTTAGGTGATATTTTGAGCAATTTCTAGAGCAGAAAACAACGAGACTGGAAATGTGATGTATTATGGCGATTAAAATTATTACATTTTTCGTAGGAAATCAAGTCTGACATTCAAAGTGAAATTAAAAAACTTCACAAAGCTCTTCTAAAGCCTACACAATTCACCCATTGTTTTAAATGTTTTGCATGCAGGGAAAGTTCCTCCTGCAACAGGGTGATCAGAAGAGATCCGTACATCGACCACAGCTGTTTTGCTCCAGTCAGTCTGTGCTTTTAATTGAACTCAAATGGGAGACATTGTGTGAACCTTGAGAAGATGTTGCATGTCAACCTTACAATTTAGACTGATTTCTGAGAAATGATATTAGTTAGATTCTCTCCAACTAGCAACAATGTAATTACGAACAGAACAGGTGAACACAGAGAGCTTAAATCATCTAGCCAGACATCAACTTCCTCTAACATACCGCATGAAAGCTTTTACTGCAGAGCGCCACTGCACACCAACACTCTCCTTGTTTCATGGTCGAAGAGCAGCCGGTACAGTTGTTAGTACTTTGAAAAAGCAATTACCGGGTGTCATTGCTGCATTGCAAGCATGTGTGGACATATTTTTTAGACAGAGTGTTGTCATCTTGCCTGGTTTAATCGTGTTTAATGAATGTTTTTAATGGAGGAGAGGAAAAAGACACCTGCCATGAAACCCCACATGATGGACTGTCATAATGAACCTTGCTAGCCAAACACTGAGTCCAGCCAGTTCTCTAAATACCCCTCTCTGTTTCTGGAAAACAGTGGACACAATGGGTTCCAGGGACAACAAAAACAAAATATTGAAAAACAAATACGTCTCACATTACTTCAAACCGGTGCTTTAGAGCCGGGTGAACTTAATGCTGACAACCTCGGCTTGTTTGTCTTGTGCCTGTGTTCCCGTGGGAAGGGCTCTTGTATGTGTGCCTGTAAATTTGGCTTGTGCCTCATACTGTCAGAGCTAGAATAACTCATGGGCTTGGGTCGTTACGCTGGCTTGCTCAGCTCCTTCCATAAAACCTGCAGGCTGCTCTATAAATTAGCTACGCTAGCAGGGTCCAGCAGCAATGGATCCCTACACTCTGCCTTTCTTTCACCCTGGGAACTTTAGTCTCTGTAAAATACACATAGGTCTTCTGTACAACCACTCTAGGTCTCTGTAAACTCCTACGTCGTAAAACGTCTCTGTAAACCACTCTAGTCTCTGTTAACCACATCTATGTCCTGAAACTGGGTCTCTATTAACAACCCTAGTCTCTGTAAACACTCTAGGACTGCTGTAAACCACTTAGATTTAGGACTGAAACAACTCTAGGATCTCTGTTAACAACGTCTAGGTCTCTGTAAAACAATCTAGGGTCTCTGTAATAACAACTCTAGTTTATGCAAGAACAACTCTCGGTCCTGTGAACAACTCTAGGTCTCTGTATAATCAACCTAGGAATCTGTAACAACTCTAAGGTTCTGTAACACTCTAGGTTCTGTAAACAATTATAGGATACTGTAAACAACTCTAAGGTCTCTGTAAACAACTGCTAGGTTATGTGACAACACTCTGGTCTCTGTGAACAATCTAGGAATCTGTAAACACTCTAGGTCTCTGTAAGCAACTTTAGGAATCCTGTAAACAACTCTAGTCCTCTGTAAAACAACTCTAGTCTCTGTCAAACTCTAGGTTTGTAAAAGACCTAGTCGTCTTAAACAACTCTAGGTCTTGGAACAACTCTATGGCTCTGTGACACTCTAGGCTCTAGTAACACTCTAGGTCCTCTGTAAACACTCTAGGTCCTGAAACAACTCTATGGTTCTCTAAACTGTAGGTCTCTGCTAAACAACACATCTTAATCTTGTTCATTTTGTTAATGAAGATTTTATTGTTTATGTGTTAGTCGCACACCTGTCAGTCATATTAGCCTTCATTGGTGTAAGATTGGTTTGTATCACACGTCAGTCATATGAGCTTGTATGTACAGATATGCATAGGATTTATGCTATGGCGTTTAAAAGTATGTAGAGAAGGGATAGTGAGCTGTGTTCTATTATGAGCTATGATGCGAAACGTCTATTCTGTAAAGAAGCCATCTACTTGTGGCAACTGCTTATATACACACACGAAAGCGTGATTCACTTCTGTTTATAGTAATGTCTATGAGTTCTTGGCTGATCCATCATGGGAGACTCCTGTGTCAAATCTTCATAAGGGAACATTAAGCGCCTGGCTGTTCCACTGTACATTCACATTTGAAAGACAACACTTGCCATGTAGTTTTTGGAAGGAATGGGGTAGATGGGACTAAATGTGTGTGGTTACCGCAGATCTCTGATTGATGCTGACATCATGGGTAAAGCTATCTTGAATCAGTAAAAGTGTTCAGGGTGTGTTAAATGCGCATGTCTGACAAGTAGATTGCATAGCTGTGCATCTTGTCATCAAATGCCCTGCTACAGGTGACGT
>NW_019943981.1:45680-56965 GCF_002910315.2 Salvelinus sp. IW2-2015 | reverse complement strand
CATACAGTTGCCACACGTCGTGTTGGGTGTGATGATCTGCTGCTAACTCATACAGTATGCAGACAGTCAGTTGTGTGTGAATGATCGTGCTAACTCATACAGTATCCAAACAGTCAGTGTTGGTGTGAAATCTGCTGCTAACCTCATACAGTATGCCAACAGTCAGTGTGGTGTGTGAATGAATCTCGTGCTAACACTCATACAGTTATGCCAACAGTACAGTGTGTGGTGATGAATGATCTGCTGCTAACCTCATACAGTATGCGACAGTCAGTGTGTGTGTGAATGATCTGCTGCTAACTCTTGCTATTGAGTGATTAAATCATCTGGAGCAGTGGCCCATGCCGCTGGAGAACTCCCAGCTAGCATGTTGCTGACACACACTCCTCTTCTGTGGATTGGCATAAAATTATCGAGTCCCGATCTAAGGATATGCTGGACTACTCACCCTGCTTTCTAACATGCAACCTATTACAGATATGTTTCAGAGAGAGAGAGAGAGGAGTGAAGTAAGCTGGAAAACGAGGAGAAAAAAGGAATGATGGAGGAAAATATGACACTAAATGTATTACATGTAGCAATTATCAATTTACTGTAATATAAGAACAATTCAAATCACATGTCACACAGACAGACTTCCATAGATCTCGCTAGGCAATTAAATGACTTTTCCTATATCAAACTGTTTGTAATTAGCTTGCCGGTTCATATTCCTAACTGAAACACGGTGTTTGGCACAACTCCAACACAGGCAAAAAACACAGTGTGCGTGAGCTTTAAAAGATAGTGATGCACTCAAAATATCTCAGCTTACCCAGCGCTGACAAGCTTTTGATGTGCCTCTGCGCCTTCAGTATTCATTAGCATCGTGCTTATGAGAATTACCCTCAGGTTAGCTTGAAGATAAAGGTTCCGAGAGATTTGTTTGTTTCGAGAAAGCTTCGCTTGGTGCTCTGACATTATAGCATTGGAAGTGAAGAGCCAAACAAACCCAATTAAAGGGAGTCATGAAGACATACACTAACAGAAACAGAACATCAAGAATAAATCTCTTTGGACTTTATTCAACACAGAGACGCCAATACCCAATAACCCTCAAAGATGCTGCCCAAAACTGACTAAGTTGGGAATGCTGGACGTCTTAACGATTGCAGAGAAGCATGACACATACTCTTAAGAGAATAGCACTAGCACTGAGGGCAAATTCATAGATAAACACATCATTGATGGCAAATGCAGTATAACAAAAACAAAAGCAAATAATTTAGATGCCATACACCCCCAGATGGGGGTGGCATAATATAGTATGCTCATGAAGCAAAGTCCATTTCAGAATTGTACTGAGTGCAGTACGTGTTCACTGAGTATAAATTTCATGAGTTCTGGAAAAATAAACTTTTACGTAAATCATAAATACAATTGAGATCCACATTATCAGTGAAACGGAATAGTCGTTTAGTGGACTACAGTCTCTCATAATCAGCTAACTGATTGTAATATTTCACAGGAACTGAGCAAATTAACTTTGGGTGGAAACACATTTGATTAATTGACTACGGTTGATAAAAGTTTTAAGAAACAGTACCATCCCTTCTCCTTGGTATCAATCTCTACTCTTGAAATGTGTATATGCAATCTGTATTCATTACGAGAGCAGAACAAAACAATATTCTAAAGAGATGTTAAATGATGTTTGGTGCATCAGGAGGTCACATGCTGAGCATCAAATTTGTTCATATTCTGAATGATTTCACTGGTTATTCGTTGGAGTAGCATCAGACTATAAACAAAGTTTTAAGATACCGTAAGCAGACAGTCTCCAGACAATACACAGGACAGTGAACACAGACAGTACACAGACTGTGACACAGACAGTACACAGACAGTACACAGACAGTACGCAGACAGTACACAGACAATACACAGACAAATACACAAACAGTGACACAGACAGTGACACACGACAGTGACACAGACAGTACACGAGACCGTGACACAGACAGTACACAGACAGTGACACACAGTACACAGACAGTGACGCAGACAGTACGCAAGACAGTACGCAACAGTCGCAGACAACGCAGAGAGTACACAGACAATAACAGACAATACACAAACAGTGGCACAGACAGTGACACCAACAGTGACCAGACAGTACACAGACAGTACATAGACCAATACACAGACAGTGACACAGACAGTACGCAGACAGTACACAGACAATTACACCAAGTGACACAGACAGTACACAGACAGTGACACAGACAGTACACAGACAGTGACACAGACAGTGACACAGACAGTACACAGCAGTGACACGACAAGTGACACAGACAGTACACAGACAGGAACGACACTGACACGACAGTACACAGGCGTGACACAGACAGTGACACAGACAGTGGCACAGACAGTGAAACGCGTAGTACACAGCACAGGACACAGAAAGTGACACAGACAGTGACACAGAACACGTGACATGAAGACCAGAAGTGACACAGACAGTACACATGACAGTGACACAAGAACAGTGCACACAGACATACACAGACAGTGACACAGACAGTACACAGACAGTGACACAGACAGTACACAGACAGTGACAGACAGTGACACGGACAGTTACACAGACAGTGACACAGGACAGTACACAGACAGTACACAGCAATGACACAGACAGTACACAGGCCGTGACACAGATCAGTGACACAGACAGTGACACAGACATACAACAGTGACCAAGTCACACAGACAGTAGACACAGGAAAAGTACACAGAAAGTGACACAGAAAAGTACACAGAAAGTGACACAGACAGTGACAGACAGTGCACAGCAGACAGTAGGACACAGACAGTGACAAGTACACAGACAGTGACACAGAAAGTGGACACAGACAGTGACACAGACACTGACACTGACAGTACAACAGAAAGTGACACAGACAGTACAACCAGACATTGACACAGAAGTACACAGCAGTGACACAGACAGTGACACAGAGACGAAGTGACACCAGACAGGTCACAGACGACGTGACACAGACAGTGACCACGACAGTACACAGACATGACCACGACATACACACAGACAGTGACTACAGACCATCTGTGTACTGTCTGTGTCACTGTCTGTGTCACTGCCTGTGTACTGTCTGTGTCACTGTCTGTGTCACTGTCTGTGTACTGTCTGTGTCACTGTCTGTGTACTGTCTGTGTCACTGCCGGTGTATTGTCTGTGTACTGTCTGCGTACTGTCTGTGTCACTGTCTGTGTATTGTCTATGTACTGTCTGTGTACTGTCTGTGTCACTGTTGGTGTCACTGTCTGTGTCACTGTTTGTGTATTGTCTGTGTATTGTCTGTGTACTCTCTGCGTACTGTCTGCGTACTGTCTACGTACTGTCTGCGTACTGTCTGCGTCACTGTCTGTGTACTGTCTGTGTCACTGTCTGTGTACTGTCTGTGTCACTGTCTGTGTACTGTCTGTGTCACTGTCTGTGTCACTGTCTGTGTCACTGTTTGTGTATTGTCTGTGTATTGTCTGTGTACTGTCTGCGTACTGTCTGTGTACTGTCTGTGTACTGTCTGTGTCACTGTCTGTGTACTGTCTGTGTCACTGTCTGTGTATTGTCTGGAGACTGTCTGCTTACGGTATTCTTAAACATTTGTTTATAGTCTGATGCTACTCCAATGAATAACCAGTGAAATCATTCAGAATATGAACAAATGTGATGCTCAGCATGTGACCCCTGATGCCACCAAACATCATTTACATCTCTTTAGAATATTGTTTTTGTTTTGCTCTCGTAATGATACAGTATTTGCATATACACATTTCAGAGTAGAGATTGATACCACTGGAGAAAAGGGATGGTACTGTTTCTTAAAACTTTTATCAACGTAGGCAATTATCACAATGTGTTTCACCACAGAAGTTAATTTGCTCAAGTTTCCTGTGAAGATACAATCAGTTAGAGCGTGAATTATGAGAGACTGTAGTCCCTAAACGACTATTCCGTTTCACTGATAAGTGGATCTCAATTGATTTTATGATTACGTAAAAGTTTATTTTCCAGAACTCATGAAAAGTTATACTCAGTGTAACACTGTACTGCACTTCCAGTACAATTACTGAAATGGAGCTTTGCTTCATAGCATACATATTATGCACCCCCATCTGGGGGTCGTATGGCATCTAAATTATTTGCTTTTGTTTTGTTACTGCCATTTGCCATCAATGATGTGTTATTCATATGAATTTGCCCCTCAGGTGCTAGTCTATTCTCATTAAGAGTATGTGCATGCTTCTCTGCAATCGTTAAGACGTCCAGCATTCCCCAACTCTAGTCAGTTTGGGGTCAGCATCATTTTGAGAGGTTATTGGAGTCTCTGTGTTGAATAAAGTCCAAAGAGATCTTTATTCTTGATGGCTTTCTGTTTCTGTTAGTGTATGTCTTCATGACCTCCCTGTTAATTGGTGTTGTTTGGCTCTTCACATTCCAATGCTATACTGTCAGAGCACCAAGCGAAGCTTTCTGAAACAAACCAAATCTCTCGGAACCTTTATTCTTCAAGCTAACCTGGAGGGTAATTCTCATAAGCACGATGCTAATGATATACTGAAGGCGCAGAGGCACATCCAAAAGGCTTGTCGTCGCTGGGAAGCTAGACTATTTCTGAGGTGCCATCACTATCTTTTTAAAGCTCACGCACACTGATGTTTTTTGCCTGGTGTCTGGAGTTGTGCCAAACACCCTGTTTCAGTTAGGAAATGAACCGTGCAAGCTAATTACAAACAGTTTGATATAGGAAAAGTCATTTATATTGCCCTACGAGATCTATGGAAGTCTGTCTGTGTGACAATGTGATTTGAATGTGTCTGTTATATTACAGTAAATTTGATCATTTGCTACATGTAATACATTTTAGTGTCATATTTTCCCTCCATCATTCCTTTTTTCTCCCTCTTTTACAGCTTACTTCACTCCCTTCCTCTCTCTCTCTCTGAAAACATATCTGTAATAGGGTTGCATGTTAGAAAAGCAGGGTGAGTAGTCAGCATATCCCTTAGAGTCGGGACTCAGATAATTTTATAGCCAATCCACAGAAGAGGAGTGTGTGTCAGCAACTATGCTAGCTGGGAGTTCTCCAGAGGCATGGGCCACTGCTGCCAGAGCGCCAGAGACATTTAGATCAACTCAATAGCAAGAGGTTAGCAGCAGATCATTCACACCACACACTGACTGTCTGCATACTGTATGAGGTTAGCAGCAGATCATTCACACCACACACTGACTGTTGGCATACTGTATGAGGTTAGCAGCAGATCATTCACACCACACACTGACTGTTGGCATACTGTATGATGGTTAGCAGCAGATCATTCACACCACCACACTGACTGTTGGCATACTGGTATGAAGGTAGCAGCAGATCATCACCACCACACACTGACTGTTGGCATACTGTATTGAGGTTAGCAGCAGATATTCAACACCACACTGACCTGTTGCATACTGTATGAGGTTAGCAGCGAAATCATTCCACGCACACCTGAGCTGTCTGCGATACGTATGAGGTCTAGCAGCGTCATTACACAGCCACCAACTTGACTGTGTGCATACTGTAGTTGAGGTTGAGCCGCAGATCGACTTCACACACTAGCAGCACGTGAGCTGGTTAGCATCACACGCATTGGCGGTCTAGGCAGCAGACCTCATTAATCACGCACGAGCACTCGTCCTGTCATGCACAATACTGTATGGAAAGGTTCTCAGTGCAGTAGCCATATGCAAGTTCACAGCAGGCACCACCCTGAACCTGTCTGCCATAACGCTGTGATGCCCCTCAGCAACGCCAGATCATTCACGTATACTACACCAGGCTGACATTCTCTTGCATAACTGATTATGGGAGCTAATGACAGCTAAGGGTGAACGAAATTAAGCTAGTTTCGCGGTATTAGTCTCGATCCGTTTCCGCTGTCAACGCAAAAACTCATACAAGGCGAATCAGCACGAATATCGCTAGAACTACCTCTCACGCTATCGCAGAACTCCTCCCATCAAGTAAACTATTCTAGAATAGAGTACGAGATACTGTGTGAGCAGTGTGGTCAGTATGTAGTGATATGGTGTGGACGTTCTATGAAGCCTGAGATCGAGGCTGCGTGTTGACTCCGATTGTGGCGGGATGGCACTGAGAGGCTCAATCTAAGGCGTGTAAAAGACAATGTCTTGCAGCTCTCCAGATGGTGAGTGGATCTGCATATCGATTAGAGTACAGCACGACGTAGAGAAAGTAGAGATGCCACGAGGCCTTGTCCGGTAGTGTTCTGTAGTTGAGTAGAGTCGATCGATTTCTGGTGCTGTGGATTCACAGATTCTGTATATTACTCGATCACGCCTATTAGGAAGCCTACGATGGTAACACTTACTAAGCGCATACTCGCCAGAGGATATGAAGAACAACCGTACGATTGCAATGGGACGATAGAGTAAGTAAAGCAAGTCCTTCCATAATTGGACAAGGACAAAATTACCGCCCTTACAGGCAGCTCGCCAGCAAGCGGCGATGCCGCAGCAATCTCAATCCAGGCACAATATGTGAACGAGACAGCCATATACAGAGTAGGCAGACGGGGCAAATGAACAACTCTCCTGTCCATTAGAAGGACAAGCATGTACACAGGGTGACAGAGGGAAGCAACATCTACTGTGAGAAATCTGAAGGTGAAAGCCTGATACATGGGTGGCGGGAGAAGGAAGCGACGAACATGCCGGGTGTGCCAGAAGTGCCAAGGACAGTTAGCGAGGGGTGGGGCGGAGGAGAGGCAACGATGCTCTCCGATAGTTGGAGGGATCAACTTACTTGTGGGTGCCGGAGTTGAAGACAAGCATCTTCCCCGAAAGGGTGATGTATCCACGTTACAGGTGGCTATGAGGAAGAACGTCGGGCTCCCAATTGAAGGACAAGGCTTACAGGTGGCAAGAATGGAAGCAAGCATGTAACCTTCAATTGCTTGATCTCAGGCAGTGGTACAGGATGTTTTAATTTGTTTCCGGGATACGATGATTGTTTTATCTTGCAGTATGAAGCCCTGATTCCATCCTCTGGCCCTCGTGTATTGTGTAGAAGTGTAATGGTAGCGCAAATCGAAAGTAGTCAATTTTGGCCATTCTGTTATTACTCTGCCTCCACACAGAACAAATTCATTGTCCGGTGAAACTGTCTAAGCAATCTTCTTCCATCAAACAGTTTCGTCAATTGCTCCAGCGATAAAGACCACGTACAGATGAACGTGTTTAGAACATTTGAAACCTACATCCAAGGTGTTCCAAGTGTCCTCTACTGTGCCGATCTCGCGGCGGTGGGTGGTTAGCGTGCTCGCAGTGTGCCCCTGTGCATATTGCTAAGTGCATAGGCTGGTGTCCAATTACTGGAGGAGGTTTCAAGTCAGCATGAGGAGCAGATGTATGCGTCTCCAAATTACAACTGCAGAAGATCTTCAAACTCGAACAATGAGGGGGATGGATGTATCCAATACTAACTGCAGGAGGGTCTTCCAACTCAGCATGAGTTAGGCATGGATGTCTCCAGTCATTACTAACTGCAGGAGGTCTTCAAACTCAGCACATGAGGAGGATGTATGTCTCCAGTAACTAACTGCAGGAGGTCTTTCAACTCAGCTGAGGAGGATGGATGTTATCCCGTTACTAACTGTGGAGGTCTTCAACTCAGCATGACCGGGGAGGATGGATGTCTCCAGTACTAACTGTAGGGAAGATCTTGCAACCTCAGCGATGAGGGAGGTAGTGAGATGTCTCAGTACTAATGCAGGAGGGTCTTCAACATCAGCATGAGGAGGATGGATGTCTCAGATACTAAACTGTAGAAGATCTTCAACTTCAGCGATGATGGAGGCATGGATGTCTCCAGTACAGACTGTAGAAGGATCTCAACTCAGCATGAGGGGATGAGATGTCTCCAAGTACCCTAACTGTTAGAAAGATCTTCACACCAGCATGAGGAGGATGGTGTCTTCCAGACTAACTGTAGAAGATCTTTCAGACTCAGCATGAGGGAGGAATGGATGTCTCCGTACTAACTGCAGGAGGCTTCAAAACTGCAAGCATTGAGGAGGATGGAATGTCCTCTCTCTACTCTGTCTTTTTCTTGCGTCTGTTCATGGTGAACGGAGGCTTTAGCCCCAGTCTCGAAGGCCACGAAGCTGAACAGATCACACAGATACATGCATAGGCCCCTGCCTTTTTAAACTGGTAAGCTGGAGAAGCGATGTGAAGTGAAATGTTCCCTAATCCGGCGCAACCAGAGAAGACTGTAGACTACTATATGATGTGGGGCCTTGAAGCGCAGCATGTCTCATGGTGCGACACTCCGTTGAACAGTGTACCTACACTATCAAACAGCAATGGGCCTCTGACACCAAATGTACATTTCAAAGGATTTGGGCTTATAACTACAGCATGTGAAAGAGAATCAACCATGAAATATTGAAAAGCCGCATATGCAATGTGGCATGTCTCTGACACTGTACCCTGTGACAGCCAACTCCATGAAAATCCCTTTTGAAGTCCATCTGATTTTCTCCTTACAGAGCAAACGTCATTACCAACTGATGCACAGGACTCTCAGCCCGGAACTCTGCCAGGAAATGTAATCTCCACCTTATTCACAGACCTTTTTAATACACAAAGGCTCAAGCTGTTTACTACAACAGTTACCACACAGCTTTAGTGTTAAAGTTGATTGTAATTTTCTGTAACAGCTTGACTTTCTCTTCCAGTTTGTAATGCTTGTCTATCTAGTTTAAATAGGGTCGCCGTACCCCTTCTGGTGTTAACTGCTTGCGTTCATCAAATTGTGATGAAGGCATTTTCAACTTCAAATGTGTACATTTAAATAGCACAACATTTTGGAATTACTATTTAATGTCAACATTTTGCACCAAGAAAAGTAATTTAAATAGTCCCTTTCATCAACTGATTGTACATTGCTTACTAGATAAGCATTCCCACCTCATYTTCTATGTCTGTCCCACAGACAGCGGGTACAGGGGATTTCTTCAGGTCCTGTCACACCACTGCCGCTTGAAACAGCTTTGGGGCCACCGCAGTTGACTCATACTTCTACTGCAAGGCCTAAATCAGGACGTTGCGGCAGGGTTGTGTGAAGGACGCCAGCCGTCTAAGCAGGTTCCTCCACTGCCCAAACCCTGGTATTATAAAGCCACATTTCCGCAGTCTAAAAACTAAGTTGAGTGTACCCTACCACACTGCCGTAAAACCCCTGGTATGTAAATAGAGTCCTCAGTCTAAACTAAGGCAGGTTCCCTCTAGCATGGCAAGCCCCATGTATGTTTATAGAGCTCCTCCAAGTCTAAACTAAGGCAGAGGTTCCTCCCACTGCCAAACCCCTGGCTATGTTATGAGCTCCTCCAGTCTAAAACTACAAGGGCAGGTCCCTCCACTGCGCAAACCACTGGGCTATTATGAGCTCCTCTCAATCTAAAACAAGCACGGTTCCTCCACTGGCAAACCCCTGGTATGTATAGATTCCCGTCGGCTATTGTACTACTACTAAGGCCGGCCTCCACTGCCAACCGCACTGGGCTATGTTAAGCATCTTTCTCCAGTCTAATACTAAGGCATGGTTCCCTCGCACTGCCAAGGCCCTGGGTAGGTTGTATAGAGCTCGCTCTCAGTCTAAAACTAAAGGCAGGTTCCCTCACTGCCAAAACCCTTGGTAATTTATAGAGCTCCTCCAGTCTAATACTAAGGTCAGGTTCCCTCCACTGCCAAACCCTTGGGTATCTTATAGAGCGTCCTCCAGTACTAAAACTCAAGGGCGGTCCCATCCCACTTAGCCAAAAACCCCTGGGTATTATAGAGCTCCTCCAGTCTAATACTAAGGCAGGTTCCCTCCACTGCCAAAACCCCTGGTATTTATAAGAGAATCCTCCAGTCTAATACTATAAGGCAGTTTCCCTCCACTGTCCAAACCCCTGGGTATTTATAGAGCTCCTCCAGTCTAAAAACTAAAGCGCAGGTTTCCCTCCACTGCGCCAAACCCCTGGGTATTTATAAGAGCTCGCCAAGTCTAATACTCAAGGCAGGTTCCCTCCACTGCACAACCCCTGGGTATTATAGAGATCCTCCCAGTCTAATACTAAGGCCGTTCCCTCCACTGCCAACCCCTGGTGATTTATAGAGCTCCTCCAGTCATAATACTAAGGCCGGTTCCCTCCACTGCCAACCCCTTGGTATTTATAGAGCTCCTCAAAGTCTAAAAACTAAGCCAGGTCCCTCCGACTGCAAACCCCTGGGTATTTAAGAGATCGCTCCAGTCTAATACTAAAGAGCAGGTTCCCTCCACTGCCAAACCCCTGGGTATTTATAGAATCCTCCAGTCTAATAATAAAGGCAGGTTTCCCTCCACTGCCAAACCCCTGGGTATTCATAAGAGATCCCTCCCAGTCTAAATACTAAGGCCGGTTCCCTCCACTGCCAAACCCCTGGGTATTTAAGAAGATCCTCCAGTCTAATACTAAGGCAGGTTCCCTCCACTGCTAACCCTGGTATTTATAGGTCCTCCAGTCTAATACTAAGGGCAGGTTCCCTCCACTGCCAAACCCTGGGTATTTATAAGAGCCTCCTCCCAGTCAAATACTAAGCCGGTTCCTTCCCTGCCAAACCCTGGGTATTTATAAAGCTCCTCCAGTCTAAAACTAAGGAAGGTTCCTCCACTGCCAAACCCCTGGGTATTATATAGAGCTCCTCCAGTCTAATACTAAGGCAGGTTCCCTCCACTGCCAAACCCCTGGGTATTTTATAGAGGCTCCTCCAGTCTAAAACTAAGGCAGTTCCCTCCACTGCCAAACCCTGGGTATTTATAGAGCATCCTCCAGTCTAAAACTAAGGCAGGTTCCCTCCACTGCCAAACCCCTGGGTATTTATAGAGATCCTCCAGTCTAAAACTAAGGCAGTTCCCTCCACTGCCAAACCCTGGGTATTTATAGAGCTCCTCCAGTCTAAAACTAAGGCAGGTTCCCTCCACTGCCAAACCTGGTATTATAGAGCTCCTCCAGTCTAAAACTAAGGCAGGTTCCCTCCACTGCAAACCCCTGGGTATGTATTAGAGCTCCTCCAGTTCTAAAACTAAGGCAGGTTCCCTCACTTGCCAAACCCTGGGTATGTATAGAGCCTCCTCCAGTCTAATACTGAGAGCAACTGTGACCATGGGCAAAGCTTCCTGTTGACACCGTCA
>NW_019943981.1:37747-45655 GCF_002910315.2 Salvelinus sp. IW2-2015 | reverse complement strand
TCCCCTCATAACTGACTGCAATTACCACCTCTAAGGCAGTTTCCCTCACTGCCAAACCCCTGGGTATTATAAGAGCTCCTCCAGTCTAAAAACTAAGGCAGGTTCCCTCCACTGCCAAACCCCTGGTATTTATAGAGCTCCTCCAGTCTAAACTAAGCAGTTCCCTCCCACTGCCAAACCCCTGGTATTTATAGAGCTCCTCCAATCTAAAACTAAGGCAGGTTCCCTCCACTGCCAAACCCCTGGGTATGTATAGAGCTCCTCCAGTCTAAAACTAAGGCACGTTCCCTCCACTGCCAAACCCCTGGGTATTATAGAGCTCCTCCAATCTAAAACTAAGCAGTTCCCTCCACTGCCAAACCCTGGGTTATGTATAGATATCTCTCTCTTAGAGGGGAGGCAGCCTGGTGCTGGCAGAGGCGGGAGAAATGGAGAGGAGGGATGCGGAATGAAAGGAAGAAAAAAAAAGTAAACCGATCTCTCCATCCTCTGCGCTGACGGAGGAGGGAGAAATATAGAGTGGCAGTTGAGGAAGAGGAGGGAGTGGAGTGATGCGGAGTGGAAGGATGCAGATTGAGAGTGCAGAAGCTGTCTCTTATACACATCTAGATGTGTATAAGAGACAGGAGTGCAATGGCCCCACATTGCTCCAATCTGCTGCAGATAACCACGGCCCAGCTTCCCCCCCCCCCCCCCCCTTATCACCAGACCCATGTTGATTGGTGCTGTTGGTGGCCCTCTGCATTCGCCACAGGGGGCATGGCACTCGGAGTGAGGCTCCCTCTGGTTGCCATGGAGATCTGCACGACTTTCTCTCTGCTAGTTCCTCTCTGTCTGCACCATTCAGAGTGCAGAAGGTTACATATATTGACAGTGTGCACTGTTAAAGGTATACTTTAGGATAATAACAGTTTTATGTAAATATGTTAATGGTGTCATATTTCACTAGAAGGATCGTGGTACTAGGAGTATTGACAGCCACAGTGTTACTATAGCTGCATTCTCTGACAGTAGTTTCCATGCTGTATATCTGGAGCTACATAGACAGAGTAAAGAGACACCTTCCCTACCTAGCCAYAGTGTGCTTGGACAGATGATACCATTTACAAAGCCTTCATATGCGTTGGGCATGCTATTCCTTTTTATTATCTCCTGTCTAACTGGAATCAATCCTAACTCAGCAATCAGCCATCCCAAACACCGAACAGGCCTCAAACATCTGACCTGGCATCAGTACACTTCGGGTTGAAATCTCACACTGTGAGTGGTTCTATATTCTCTTTTGAATCAGATAAAGATGTAGAGGGTGCGTGAGAGTTCTGTTGGGGCTCTTTGAAGCCTGCTTGAGTGGTGAGTTGGAGTCTCTGTGGGCATTGTGCACACAGGAAGCGGTGAACTGTGGGAGTTTTTCAGGCATCAATAGGTGCTTTCCACTGGGCTCTGGATCGGGGCCAGCCATGGAGACTGGGACGGTTCTGGAGGCACACAAGTCACTGCCTACTCTCAGCAGCCATTTCCTGGGAGACACATTATGAATAATGATTTATTATGGGAGCGTGGAGAGGGAGGCCTTGAATCTGTATACAGTTCTCGGAAGCGTACAAAATGCTTGATTTGGGGTATAATCTTAAATAAATAATTTCTCTTCATGCTCAAGTGAAGGATATCTTGTGTGTAAAGGGTAGAATGCATATCAGAGAATGCCAGTGAGTGAAGAGACTCTTGGTGTCAGCATGTCTGACAGAGCAGCTGAATATCACTCAAATCTAATCAGAGATCATTCATCCTGGAAACAATTGGAAATAAGGAATCTCCACACCCCATTTACCATAAGAAAGAAAATGGATGGAAAAAACAAGTAAAAAACAACAAAAAGGGAAAACAGAGCCAGTGATTCATTACCACTACAACCCCTTCTCATCAGGAGAGGATGAATGGAGGGGTGGCTAAATGGGGAGGGGTCACTGCACTGTGCTTCTGCTTACTCCTAAACTATTTACAGCTGTACCACAGACACAGTTACAGTACATGTTAACCTTGAAGGTTTCMRTATGGACACAGTTACAGTACCTGTTAACCCTGAAGGTTTCAGTATGGACACAGTTACAGGTACTCTGGTTAAACTGAAGGGTTTTCAGTATGGCACAGTTTTAGGAGTACATGTTACACCTGAAGGTTTTCAGTATGGATCAAGGTTTACAGTATCAGTAATTGTTAACCCGTGAAGTGCTTCGAGTATGGACAAGTTACGAGTAGCATGTTAACTTCCTGAAGGTTTCAGTATGGAAACACAGTTTCCAGTAGCCATGTTAACTTCCTGAAGTGTTTTCAGTATTGGACACAGTTTAGCAGTCGATGTTTAACCCTGAAGTGCTTAGTATGGAGCACAGTGTTACAGTAAGAATGTTATACTTCCGTGCAGGCTTCAGTTATTGGACACAGTTACAGTAGCTTCTGTTTAAAGCTCGCTGAAAGGTTTCAGTGATGGACTACAAGTTAAGTACATGTTAGACCTGAATGGCTTTCAGTAATGCGACACAGTTTACAGTACATGGTTAACGCCTGAAAGTTTTAGTATGGACACAGTTACAGTACTTGTTAAGCCTGAAGTTGTCAGTATGGACACAGTGTTACAGTACAGTATTTGTTAACTCCTAGTAACGTTTTAGTATGGACACAGTATACAAGTACCTATGTTAAACGCCTGAACGTTTTAGCATCGACACAAGTTACAGTAACAGTACTTGTTAACACGCTGAAGGTTCAGTATGGACACGTTAAGTACTGTTAACGCCTGAACGTGTTTTTAGTATCGACACATGTTATCAGTAACAGTACTTGTTTAACGTCCTGATATTAGTATGGACACAGTTACGAGGTACATGTTAACTTCCTGAACGTTTTTATGTTATAGACACAGTTAAATGTACCGTATCTGGTTTAACGTGCCTGGAAGGTTTTAGTATGTGACGCAGTTAGCAAGTAAGTCTGTTAAAGCCTGAATCGTTTTCAGTATGGACACAAGTTACAGTACTGTTTAACCTGAATGTATTTAGTATGTGACACAGTTAGGCAGTAACCTTTTAACACCTGATAAGTTTTTAGTATTGGTACACAGTTGCAGTATGTGTGAACGGCTGATACGTTTTAGTATCGCCCGACACAGTTTGTTAACAGTACTGTTAAGGGCCTGAATCGTTTTAGTATGGAATTCAGTTTAGGCAGTATTGTTAACTTTCCTGATTAGGTTTCAGTAATGGACACAGTTTACAGGTATCTTGTTTTAATTGCCATGAAGGTTTCAGTATGGACACCAGTTTAAGTAATGTTAACACGCTGAGCGTTTTAGTTTAGTGGACAGCATAGTTAGCAGTACTTGTTAACCCWGAWKKTTTTTTTACAGTGCAGTACTTGTTAACCCTGAAGGTTTTAGTATGGACACAGTTACAGTACTTGTTAACCCTGAAGGTTTTAGTATGGACACAGTTACAGTACTTGTTAACCCTGAAGTTTTTTTTTACAGTGCAGTACTTGTTAACCCTGAAGGTTTGATTAAAGATTGCCTAGCCTTTGGTGACACCACATAATTACCCTGTGGGATAGAGGCGTTCCTGGCCCTCCCATCTTTGTCACCCACCCGCCTACTCACCCAAGCACATCGCAGACTACGTCATTACACGGGTCACTGCAGCACTGCACTCTTCCTACTCCTCACAGAACACAGTCTGTTCGAGCTAGCCTTTACGCTTCATTACTCTGACATCTAATCAGTATTGTCACATTTAACCCATCTGCAAACGTAACATTACTGTACAGATGTAGGATCTTCATTTGAGCCAGTTTGCTACAGCAGGAAAATAGTCCTACAGCAACAGGAAATGTGAATTATTATGTGGATTATAATTAATGGACATTTTTGTAGGGGTTCAAACATTTCTCATAAGGGAAAATCATGTCTGAAATTGCAAAGTGTAAATTACAAACCTCAGAAGCCGTTTTAAACCTCAAATACACTACACATTTTAAATGTTCTGCATTGCAGGAAAGTTCCCCTGCAACATGGTGATCAAATTAAGATCCTACATCTGTACCACTATATTTACACACAGACAGTAGCCCTGTTTTTGTCTGTCGTTCTATTTTAGTACTGCTTCCTCCAGCAGAGAGTAGACTGAAGACTCACATGAGGGAATTCATGCATCTAGTGTGCGACAATAAGACTGAAATCGATTTCGTGTTGAGTTCATTATAAGTATACATCATCCACCTAGCTCTGTTACTGTGAATGCTAAACTCCTGGGTTGACATGAATTGATCTTGAGAAGTTGTATAAAGSAATTATGGTTCATTACTTATCAAAGTAGAATTGATGTGCAATGAATTGATAAATTATGAATAATGTTCAATATYATGTTTGAATGTTACCATTAGGAAGCCAACACTTCACCATCGGAAAAACAGGAAAAGAAAGATTGATCCTGACCTCCAACTGGTCAAGCCTGTGGTTTATTAGAGGGTCACATAGAGATCAGTCTGAATGTATTATGAACATATCCTGCAGTGACCTCTTGGCTCTAATGGTAGGTCAGCTCTCTTGGTTCCCTCTCTCTCTATTCAACGTCAATTGAGCTAAAGTTTGTTTTAAATGGAATTCCTTTAGGTTGTATAAGAGGGCTGTAAAACCAATCTTGGATTCTATTAGGATAATGTATTTTCATAGTCTTATTCTCAAAGATGCTGTCTTCCCTCAAAAGCATGTCTTGCATTCTGCTTGAGTGAAGCAGTCTGCTAGGATGCATATGAAATTAGGTTTGAATGAAGCAACTTTAGAGAGTGTAGAATTAATAGCTGGTGAAACATTCTGGAACAACGGATATTTAACTTGGCATAACCACAGTTTGCATACATTTCATCACCTTCTATTCCTGTAGAGAGTGGAAAGAAGTCCTCAATGTTAAACCACTAAACTCTCTGTGTGTGTGTGCGTGCATGTGTGTGTGTGTGCCACAGGACTTTTTCATCCCCTCAGCTCAGCTAGCAGTGGTGTCAGATTTACTCCTTGCCCAGTGGTGTCAGATTTAGTCCTGGCCCAATGTTGTCAGGTTTACTCTCTGCCCAGTGGTGTCAGATTTTATTCGCTGGCCCAGTGGTGTAAGATTTACTCCTGGCCAGTGGTGTCAGATTTACTCCTGGCCCAGTGGTGTCAGATTTACTCCTTGCCCAGYGGTGTCAGATTTACTCCCTGCCTAGTGGTGTGAGAATTACTTCTGGCCATGCATTTTGCATAATAAGTCAGCTCTGCAGTAAGTGCAGTGGGCAGAAACCTAACTGGCCATATTCATTAATGTTCCATGTTAAATAAATGTATCTGGGGATCCCTCTC
Organism: Salvelinus sp. IW2-2015; assembly: GCF_002910315.2. NCBI lineage: Eukaryota > Metazoa > Chordata > Actinopteri > Salmoniformes > Salmonidae > Salvelinus > Salvelinus sp. IW2-2015. The sequence continues at coordinate 40,272 of NW_019943981.1, read as the reverse complement.
AGTACAGGAGACTTGTTGGAGAATATTATTCAAACCACCAATGGGGATCAGGCTGAAAAAGGATCTAGCCAATGAGTGCATGGACTAAAGTCTATTTAATGAGACATTTCAGCAGAAACATAAACTAGAGCCTCCATACACAACAGCAGGCAGGGGGATTATGGATGGTCAGGCATTATTATTCAATTCGCTTATTGTGCGCTGTTTTATTTCAATTGTGTATCGCTTCAGACCAGAGGAGAGTGGATGAATTCATCAAGTGGGGGAAAAAAGACCACAATGTACAGCAGCAGCCATCCATCCAGGGGCATATTGATGCTGTCTAGTAGTCACACTGACTATTAGTTACCTGAACATGGTTCATATCCACACTCTATTCTGGAGATCATTTGTAAAGTCAACACACTTGCAATTATGAATTAAAGTTCTGAGCATCACAATGTGGGTGGCCTGCAACCCCGTCTTTGAATAATTGCCCATTAGGGATCTGCATTAGTAAAGGTGATGTACACTGCATACCAAGTTGGAGGGGCTGTGTCTGTGTTCATGCATCTCTGAACTCCTCATCTTAACCAGTCAAATGAGCAGCACTGCAGTACACAGTACACTTGCTGACAACAACATTATGCATATAGATGCATAGAATATTTGTTCTGTTCTGTCATGAATAATGTGACATTCTCCTGAAGAATAGATATGATTCCGATTCACATTCATACGGAATTCCTGACAAGAATTTGGTACTCTGAAGTTACAGTCTGCTTGAAGTAGCCCTTTTCCTGCAGTCAAATGACCAAACTTCCCTTTAGTAGCCTCATGGGTGGAATGTTATTAATACTTTTCATAATTTAATAATTGACAACAACAAAAAATGTAAACGCTGAAAATCCAGTGTTTCTGTCAAATGGTTTTGTTATATTTCTGTCTTCTTTGAAGTATATAAAGTGAAATACTGGGATGCAAACTCAAACTTTAATACATTTCAACTCTACATATGACATGGTAAAGGTGTCTTATTTTTTTAAGCCTATAACCATGTGTGTGAGGTGTATAGCCTCCAGTATTATTTCTCCAATAGTTTGTGTCGGGGGGCTAGCGTCAGTCTGTTATATCTGGAGGATTTCTCCTGTCTTATCCAGAGTCCTGTGTGAATTTAAGTATGCTCCCTCTAATTCTCTCTATCTCTCTTTCCCTCAGGACTACCTGGCCTGATGACTTCTTGCTGTCCCCAGTCCACCTGGTCATGCTGCTGCTCCAGTTTCAACTGTTCTGCCTTACGGCTATGGAACCCTGACCTGTTCACCGGACGTGCTACCTTGTCCCGGACCTGCTGTTCTCGACTATCTCTCTACCGCACCTGCCGTCTCTAACTCTGAATGATCGGCTATGAAAAGCCAACTGACATTTACTCCTGAGGTGCTGACCCGTTGCACAATCTACAACCACTGATTATTATTATTTGACCCTGCTGGTCATCTATGAATGTTTGAACATGTTGGCCATGTACTGTTATAATCTCCACCCGGCACAGCCAGAAGAGGACTGGCCACCCTTCAGAGYCTGGTTCCTCTCTAGGTTTCTTCCTAGGTTCCTGCCTTTCTAGGGAGTTTTTCCTGGCCACCGTGCTTCTACATCTGCATTGCTTGCTGTTTGGGGTTTTAGGCTGGGTTTCTGTATAGCACTTTGACGTAACGATTGAAACGCTATTGAGTGCGGCCACCGCTGAACTAGCTAGCCATTTCAATCCGTTACCACTCACCGCCCCTTTCGACTCCTCCTTTTTCCGCAGCAACCAGTGGATCCGGGTCATTGCAGCATCAATGTACAAGTATACCTTTACGTCCGTTCCCCTCGCCCATTACCGCGGGCGCCGAACCAAGGGACTCTCTGCACACATCAACAACGGTCGGACCATGAAGCACTCGTTACCCATCGCTCCACAAAAGCGCGGCGCTTGCAGAGCAAGGGGGAACACTACTTCAAGGTTCTCAAAGCGAGTGACGTAACCGATTGAAATGCCTATTAGCGCGCACCACCGCTAACTAGCTAGCCATTTCACATCCGTTACCTCTGAATGGATTCAGCCATGTACAGCTACTCGCGGAATATGGATACGGAGTAGAGTGTCAGTGGAGAGAATTGTCCCTAACATGGCTTTGGGAGACTAGACAGATGCACAAATATGGATTTCCACCCTTTGCACTCAATATTTACAGTATTGCTAAATCTTGTCCATGGTTATTCTAGTGATGACATAGCAGAAGCATAACAGATCATCCATTAAGTCTTTAGTACGGGTGGGCTAAGTCAGGGTACAAGCAGACTGTTTCTTGGTAGTGCTTAAACACAAATCTATTTGAAACAAAAGTATATCAAATCAAATTAAATGTCTTTATAAAGCCATTTTTACATCAGCCAATGGTCATAAGTGGCTATAGCAGAAACCCAGCCTAAAACCCCAACACAAGCAATGCAGATGTAGAAGCACGGTGGCCAGGAAAAACTCCTAGAAAGGCAGGAAAACG
>NW_019943981.1:19886-37722 GCF_002910315.2 Salvelinus sp. IW2-2015 | reverse complement strand
TTACGTCACTCGCTTTGAGACCTTGAAGTAGTGGTTCCCCTTGCTCTGCAAGGGCCGCGGCCTTTGTGGAGCGATGGGTAACGATGCTTCGTGGGTGTCAGTTGTTGATGTGTGCAGAGGGTCCCTGGTTCGCRTCGGGGCGAGGGGACGATCTACAGTTATACTGTTACACAGACACATACAAAATCCATGATTGCAGTCAGAAGTGAAGTCCCCTGTACGTTCTGCTACAGGGATAACGTAAAAAGGCTTCAAAGTGAGATATCAAAGGAAGGTCAACTTATTTTAGTGGAAATGTGACCAGACAGAAAAAAGTCTGGATACGAACACAGGAGTGCATTGTCAACATGATAAATGATGAGTATATTTGTCTCTCTTCATGAATGCATTGTGAAGACAAGCTAAGTCAGCTAGTGTGACTGAGCTTCAGGCAACACATTTTAATGTGATGGGGTGTAAGCTGGAGAACATTGCCCTGCCAAACGGCTGTACATTTTTATGCCGSGTTTTATCTCCAGCGATATTCTTACTATGCACAACTGACTTTTCTGAAACACCTTGAACCATGTAAGAACATGCACATGAAAACAACAAGAAGCGACATCATCTGTTGAAAAGTGAGGGACCAGTATACCTTCTCTCTGGAGTTTGACTTGGCAATAAACAMTTTGATTAAGCTGCACACGCTGTCAAACACACAGGCCATAGCTCTGTTAGTGAGATGCTGATTTCTTATTTAACAATTATGAGAAGAAACTSATGAACAAGGCTCCTCCAGGCCTCCCCGTCCTTGGCGAAGCATACAGCAACCAGCACAGATTCACATAAACTATGATAGCTCCTAACATACATTTCATTGCTCAGTTCCCACACTGTAAAAAGTATTATTATTATTACTATAATTAGTAGTCGTAGTAGTAGTAGTAGCAGTCGTCGTAGCAGTAGTAGTAGTTGCAGTAGCAGTAGTTGTAGTAGTAGTAGTATTAACATACTTGTTTCAACCAAAATGAGCAAACATCTTTAAATACTTTAGCTGAGGGGACCTGAAATAAAACATTTTGTCAACTTAACAAATCAAGGCAACTAGCTGCAATATAATTTCTTGTTTATTCAACTTCAGGGCAGGGAATTTCTGCTAACATATATTCCTAAGTTGTCTAAACTTTTGATTACATGTCCTCTAACCTATAAAAATATGTTTGCTCAACAATGGAAATTATTTAGTTTTTGAAAGATTGCTGTTATATTTTTATTATGGWTGAGACAAGTATGTTAATACTCAAATCAAAATCAAATCAAATTGTGTTAGACACATGCGCSGAATACAACAGGTGTAGACCTTACAGTGAAATGCTTACTWACGAGCYCGTAAGTAMWTTTTTTTTWTTTATAAGAATAAGAAATAAAACAGGTAATTAAAGAGCAGCAGTAAAATATCAATAGCGAGACTGTATACCGGGGGGTACCGGTACAGAGTCAATGTGCAGGGGCAYGGGTTAGTCGAGGTAATTGGTAAAAAGGTAATATGTACATGTAGGTAGAGTTATTAAAGTGACTATGCATAGATGACAACAACAAATCAAATCAAAAAATCGAATCTAATCAAACTTTATTTGTCACATGCGCCCAATACAACAAGTGTAGCCTTTACCGTGAAATGCTGACTTACAAGTCCTTAACCAACAGTGCAGTTCAAGGAGAGTCAAGAAAAAGTTTACCAAATAGACTAAAGGAAAAAAAAAAGTCACATAATATAAGAATACAATAATGAGAGGCGTATATCACAGGGGGTACCGGACAAGTAGTTGCGGGGCTACAGTTAGTTGAGGTAATTTATACATGTAAGGTAGGTTTGAAGTGACAATGCATAGATAATAAACAACTAGTAGCAGCAGTGGTACAAAAGGAGAAGGGGGTCAATGTAAATAGTCCAGTGGCGATTTTATTAATGTTCAACAGGATCCTCCTCATCAGAAACGCTGACTAGCATAGCCTAGGCCTAGCGCCAAGGGAATATCAATATAATATAATTTCATGAAATCACAAGTCCAATATACAGCAAATGAAAATAAAACATCTTGTTGAATCCAGCAAATGTCCGATTTTTTTAATGTTTTACAGCGAAAACACAACATATATTTATGTTAGCTCACCACAATAGCCCAAAACACAACGCCATTTTTTTCACCGCCAAAGAGTAACTTTCACAAAACCCACAAATAGAGATAAAATGAATCACTAACCTTTGAAACAACTTCATCAGATGACAGTCTTATGACATCATGTTATACAATACAATTTAGTTTGTTCGAAAATTTGGATATTTATAGCTACAATCTGGGTTTGACATTGCACCATGGTCACAAAACAGCACCAAATGTTCTGAGAATTGTAGACAGCCATTTAATCTAACAGAAAAACTCTTCTTAAACTTTGCTGAAAAATACAAGTTGCATATATAATTAAAGATACACTGTCTTAATGCAACCGCGTGTTAGATTTAAAAAAATAACTTTAGTACAAAGCACAGCATGCAATAATCTGAGAGACAGCGCTTCCACCATTCTCCGCCAGTTGGAGTCCAAAGAGTCCACAAAAATACAAAATAAACATTATAAATATTCCTTACCTTGATGATCTTCATCAGAATGCAGTGCCAGGGATCCTAATTCCACAATAAATCGTTGTTTTTTTTAGAATGTCCATTTCTTCTGTCGAATTAGCAACTTTGGCTAGCATATGGAGCTCACGTCCATGAAGATTTTACGCGATGAACAAAAAATTCAAAAAGTCATAATAATAGTCGAATAAACTGGTCAAACTCAGTTGATAATCCATCTTTAGGATGTTCTTCAGAAATCAATCCAATAACGTCCAGACGGAGCATTTCTTCGTTCTCCTAACGCATTGCAGAAAACGATATGACAAATCCAAGTGCGTAGCCAGGTACTACCAATATGGCTGACCCTCACCTCCAACGAGTCCCATCCCGCCAAGAAAAAGTAGAGATTCATTCCACGCTCACTGCCTGTTGACATCTAGTGGAAGGCATATGAAGTGCATACAGATCCATAAATAAAGGACAATTGATAGGCAAGCCTTTCACAGAGACCCATTTCAGAATTTTCACTTCCTGTTTGGAAGTTTGCCTGCCAAATGAGTTCTGTTTTACTCACAGATATAATTCAAACAGTTTTAGAAACTTCAGAGTGTTTTCTATCCAATAGTAATAATAATATGCATATCATATGATCTAGGACAGAGTACGAGGCCGTTTAAATTGGGCACGATTTTATCCAGAAGTGAAAAGGGCGCCCCCTATTTCCAAGAGGTTATTAACAGAGAGTAGCAGCGGTGTAAAAGAGGGKGTTGGGGGCAATGCAGATAGTCTGGGTAGCCATTTGATTGGATGTTCAGGAGTCTTATGRCTTGGGGGTAGAAGCTGTTTAGAAGCCTCTTGGACTTAGACTTGGTGCTCCGGTACCTTTTGCCATGCGGTAGCAGAGAGAACAGTCTATGACTAGGGTGGCTGTAGTCTTTGACAATTTTTAGGGCCTTACTTTGACACCGCCTGATATAGAGGTCCTGGATGGCAGGAAGCTTTACCCCAATGATGTACTGGGCTGTACGCACCACCCTCTGTAGTGCTTTGCAGTCGGAGGCCGAGCTCTCGATGGTGCGGCTGTAGAATCTTTGAGGATTTGAGGACGCATGCCAATCTTTTCAGTCTCCTGMGGGGGAATAGCTTTTGTCATGCCCTCTTCATGACTGTCTTGKKGTGCTTGGGCCATGYTAGTTTGTTGGTGATGGGGACACAAAGGAACTTGAAGCTCTCAACCTGCTYCACTACAGTCCAGTTGATGAGAATGGGGGCATGCTTGGTCCTCTTTTTCCTACAGTCCAGAATCATCTCCTTTGTCTTGATCACGTTGAGGGAGAGGTTGTTGTCCTGGCACCACATGGCCAGGTCTCTGACCTCCTCCCTATAGGCTGTCTCGTTGTGGTTGGTGATCAGGCCTACCACTGTTGTGTCATTGGTAAACGTAATGATGGTGTTGGAGTCGTGCCTGGCTGTGCAGTCATGAGTGAACAAGGAGTACAGGAGGGGACTGAGCACGCCCCCCTGAGGGGTCCCCGTGTTGAGGATCAGCGTGGCAGATGTGTTCTTACCTACCCTTACCACCTGGGGATCCATAACAAATATAAATACCTGGGGGCGGCCCGTCAGGAAGTCCAGGAGCCAGTTGCAGAGGGAGGTGTTTATTCCCAGTTGAACGCTGAGCTTTAGTCAATGAATAGCATTCTCACGTAGGTGTTAATTTGGTCCAGGTGGGAAAGGGCAGTGTGGAGTGCAATTGAGATTGCATCATCTGTGGATCTGTTAGGGCGGTATGCAAATCGGAGTGGGTGTGGGGTTTCTGGGATAACGGTGTTGACGTGAGCCATGACCAGCCTTTCAAAGAACATCATGGCTACAGATGTGAGTGCTACGGGTCGGTAGTCATTTAGGCAGGTTACTTTCATGTTCTTGGGCACAGGGACTATATGGTGGTCTGCTTAAAATATGTTGGTATTACAGACTTGGACAGGGACAGTTTGAAAATATCAGTGAAGACACTTGCCAGTTGGTCAGCGCATGCTCGCAGTACACGTTCTGGTAATCCGTCTGGCCCTGCGGGCTTGTGAATGTCGACYTGTTTAAAGGTCTTACTCACATCTGCTGCGGAGAGAGTGATCGCACAGTCTTCCGGAACAGCTRGTGCTCTCATGAATGTTTCTGTGTTGGTTGCCTCGAAGTGAGCATAGAAGTAGTTTGGCTCATCTGGKAAGCTCGTGTCACTGGGCAGCTCTCGGCTGTGCTTGCCTTTGTAGTCTGTAATGGTTTGCAAGCCCTGCCACTTCCGACGAGCATCAGATCCAGTGTAATACGATTCAATCTTAGTCCTGTATTGACGTTTTGCCTGTTTGATGGTTCGTCGGAGGGCATAGCGGGATTTCTTATAAGCTTCCGGGTTAGAGTCCCGCTCCTTGAAAGCGGCAGCTCTAGCCTTTAGCTCAGTGCGGATGTTGCCTGTAATCCATGGCTTCTGGTTGGGGTATGTACGTACGGTYACTGTGGGGAGGATGTCATCRATGCATTTATTGATGAAGCGAGTGACTGATGTGTTGTACTCCTCAAAGCCATTGGAGGAATCCCGGAACACATTCCAGTCTTTACTAGCAAAACAGTCCTGTAGCTTAGCATCTGCTTCATCTGACCACTTCTTTTATTGATCAAGTCACTGATGCTTCCTGCTTTAATTTTTGCTGGTATGCAGGAATCAGGAGGACAGAATTATGGTCAGATTTGCCAAATGGAGGGCGAGGGAGAGCTTTGTATGCATCACTGTCTGTGGAGTAAAGGTGGTCTAGAGTTTTTTTCCCTCTGGTTGCACATTTGACATGCTGATAGAAATTTGGTAAGACCGATTTAAGTTTCCATGCATTAAAGTCCCCGGCCACTAGGAGCGCCGCCTCTGKGTGAGCATTTTCCTGTTTGCTTATGGCGGAATACAGCTCATTTAGTACGGTCTTAGTGCCAGCATCAGTCTGTGGTGGTATGTAGACAGCTWCGAAAAATAGAGATGAAAACTCTCTTGGTAGATAGTATGGTCTACAGCTTATCATGAGATACTCTACCTCAGGCGAGCAAAACCTCGAGACTTCCTTAGATRTCGTGCACCAGCTGTTATTTACAAAAATACATTGTCCCCCACCTCTTGTCTTACCAGACGCCACTGTTCTCTCCTGCCGATACAGCGTACCAGCTGTATGTTAAAATGTCGTCRTTCATCCACGACTCCGTGAAGGAGAAGATACTACTGTTTTTTATGTCCCATTGGTAGTTGAATCTTCCTCGTAGGTCATCGATTTTATTTTCCAAATACTGCACGTTTGCTAGCAGAATTGAACTCATTGGGGATTTATTCTATCGCCTACAAATTCTCAGAAGGCAGCCCGCCCTCCAGCCCAATTTTCTCCGCCTTCTCTTCACACAAATGATGGGGATCTGGGCCTGTTCCTGGGAAAGCGGTTTGTCATTCACATCGGGCTTGTTAGGCTCGATGCTGCCAGTTCGTGGTGAGTAATCGCAGTTCTGATGTCCAGAAGTTATTTTCGGTCATAAGAGACGGTAGCAGTAACATTATGTACAAAATAAGTTACAAACAATGCAAAGAAAAAAAAAAATAACTATTGGATAGGAACACGTAAATCGTCAGCCTTCTTTTCCGGCGCCAACTACGGCACCTACTACTAATTCAATTAATTTGTAAAGTGCATTTCTCACATCCAAGACACTTAAATGTTGTACTTAGAATCCCTTTTTGACTCATGCCCAGTTTTAATGGACCAGATGTAACGGCAGCCTTCCCTCTCTTCACTAGAAGAGGGGGTGAAACAGGGATCGGACCAACACGCAACGTTACACCAGACAATGAGTTCTATCAAATCTATCCTGAGTTACCATAGACCAGATACACAAGCATAACAATCTCACTAATAGGTAGAACAAACCCACTTACCTTTTTGCTAAATCATATTACATCCTCTGAAATACATGTATTAATGGTATACTGGTCCCTGACAAGTAAAATGACTAAAATAAGTAAGATACAACAAATTACTGGGTAATAAATTAGTGAGAAACATTTAATTTAAAACCAATYTGATATTTTAAGTTATTGGTCTCAGCAAACTAAACTATCTTGTTTGATCAAGGGAGCTATTTGTGTTGCAGATGCAAACTTCAATATTTATTTTCAGTCAGCATTGTTTTTCAAATTCAACTCACGTTGAACAGAAATCATTTGGTTAATGAAGTATTAAATGTCAGYTTAGCAATTTCCCAATTTGAAGTATAGTATAGTAGCATTTTTTTACAGTGCAGAATATTTACATGACACCAGGTTGATATTGGACTTGCCTTTCAAAAGGAYCAATCCGTTATGAAGCCCTTTAATGGTAAAACAGGTGTGTAGAACTATCTGGTGGTGAAGTCAGAGAATACTAGGCWGTTAGTTCCAAGCAAAGTGTAGAGAGGCGAGTTCTGAATCTCTCCCTTGCCAAATGTATTCCAAAAACCTCTCAAACACCAGTAGTTATGACTGTAAATTACAACATAACCTCCAACACAACCTCACTGTGGGTTTATCTCACAGCATACAGAGCAGTAGGTGTTTGATTGCCAGTAGTTGTTTGACTGTACATGCAGTTAACGTACATACTGTTATTTTGGACACGTCCCTGTGCAACACCATGCCAAATGTCTACCTATTTAGAGTGTTTTTTTCTCAAGAGGTTTGACATGGTGTGTGGATTTCTTTGTGGTAATCGGTGGAAAACTGGATTTTCCCAGTAAATATATATTTTTTGAGATGTGTCACAACATTTCTCTACACTGCTAACTAGATTTAAAGTTTGGTAAAAAAAATATAAACCTTTCCTTGACATTTCCTTTCTTGTAAACTTTAGTGGTGTTATGTATGTACATCACATACAGTAGGATGGTCACGTGAAATGTTATTGTTAGTGGTTGACCCTGGGGTTATGTTACGCCCATAGCTGCGGAAGTAGGGTGCTGAGAGGTTCCACAACACCCCCTTGATAAAAATGAATAATAATATATTAGTAATAATTATTTGTGAACTAGGCCTTATTACTCCTGTATTAGAAAAATAATCCTCAGCACAAAATTATGTCCCCTCCCACATATCTGTGATTGTTGCATTTATGTTATTGATATAATATAGTACAGTTTATCCCTTCTAACCAAGCAGCGCGTATTTTAAATCTTAACCAAACGGAGAAATCGTAGTTGACAGACTGCTGATATAATGTATTCCTTTTATAGAAGCACCAAATCTGTTAGATAGGCCTTTTCCTTTACTGTATTTTAGATAAAATATTGTATACATAAAATAGTGAAGCACTGTAAATACATTTAAGTTTATATTATCCTTTTTCAGACTATTCCTAAATGCAGCGCAACCCTAGTTAAAATGGAAATAAAGACTGTCTCATTCATCTTTCTCATAGACTATCCAGAGCAACAGGTCTCTCTGTAGTTCTGTTTAACCGGACCCTTAATGGCCGCTTTCAGTATTACGGAAGCAATGAGCAAGAGCACAATTGGCTTTACAGTAAGCAAATGACAATCAATGAAGATATTTCATGAAATGGGACAATACTGACTGGCCAGATCATCGGCGGCACACCAATCAATTTCAGGTGAATGGATGTGCACGAGGGATACCAATTTACTCAGAACAACGAGCCTTTTGTGGTTGTAGAGCCCAAAAAGCCTGTCTGAGTAGGGACCTAAATAGGAATCAGGAGCAAGGAAACATTGAAGTGCTAATGCTCCACTTACGGCAGGGCCAATGCAAGCTATTTACAGAGAGGGTAATCCTTAGTGCCAGAGATCTGGAAAAACAATATGAATCTCCCAGAACCAATTTAAATGTATATCACGTTAATTAAAAATGTTGAATTAATTGATGACACGTTGGCCTGAGCCACACAGAATGATTACACTTTCTTATAATTAAAATTATTCCATGCACTTCATTCAAAATAGTCTCGTCCCTCCAATTTCAATGCTAATGTAGGTACAGACATTGATTCTCAGCCACTTACCTCTGAGCATTGTCAAAGGCTAACTACTTTGAGGGCGCTTGATAGTAAAACAGAATGATTTGAATTCGGTTAACAACACCAATACTGGTATTGTCGGTTAACAAACACAATAATGTGTATTTGCATGGTTATCAACACAATGATGTGTATTTGCATGGTTATCAACACAATGATGTGTATTTGCTGGTATCAACACAGATGATGTGTATTTGCATGGTTATCAACACAAGATGTGTATTTGCATGTATCAACACTAGAGTGTATTTGCACAGTTATCAACACACATATATGTATTTGCATGGTTATCAACACAATGATGTGTATTTGCACAGTTATCAACACAATGATATGTATTTGCATGGTTATCAACACAATGATATGTATTTGCATGCACTGCATTTCTGAGGCAATATTACACTTTTTCATTTAACACAGGTAATGTGTTGCTTACAGAAAATGTACCATTAATTCAAAGGGCCTTACCTTGAGGCACTTTTATTGCATGTGCCTAAAATTGAATTTCAAATAGTTTCAAGTAAATCTTAGCCTGCACTTGCTTAAGAGGGCGTTCTATGTAAACATAATAAATATGTCTAGAATATTATGGAAATGAGACAGCCTTGGGACAGACATGCAAAACTGAGTCGCATATTTTACGTACTGTAGTCTCCATTCATCAAAAATCTGCTCGCTCTATTCTTCCTTTGTCAAAATCCATTTCACATTAAGCTTTTTTCCTAAAAAACTTGCAAAGCAATAATGCTGCAACTGTGTAACTCCAGGCTCCTTTTGACCCAGTTTGAGCAGGTCTGAAAAGAATCTTCCCTAATATGACTGTGCTGAAAAAGGAATCCTGCAGGTCACATTATTATGGAATTGCTCAAACTACTTGTAGACTCACTATATCTTCAATTGGATATTCTTTTTTGCTTTTCTCTCCGGTTCCATTTTCAGGATAATTTCTTTACATTTTCTTCTGTTCTGCTTCATTTTCCTYGTCATTGTTTCCTTGTCATTTTCCTAGAACAGATTGGTTGACAGTTTGACCCTGTACCCTCGACGTAGACCCTACTCAAATCTGATGCACTACTGCAGACACATTACTGGGGAGATTGGCTTGGAGAAAGGATTACTTAGAAAGTCATGCTGTCTTCGTGATGTTGATTTGATGGTGCGTGAGTGACAGGTCCATGCCCTTTCCGCTGCTGCCCTTGTCCAAGGCAAAGAACATCCAGTATCTCCAATTTTATGTAACATAAAAAATCCTTTCATAGAGAAAAAATGCATTGACTTAAATTGGAGCTTTTGATCAAAGTGAAGGTTACAGTATTGTAAGTAGTCCATAATATCACGGGACTCAATATCTGCTTAATATCGAAATTCCTGCCCTTCACATTTTATCTAAAAACYCAACATCGTATTTGAGTCTAATTAAGCTATTTGATAGAGGCCCATTTTGAAAATGTTCTTTCATTCCTCCTCAGAAACTTGTCAAGGATTAAATTAAGATGACTTTATTTGTCAAAGGTCCAACCAAAATTTGACTTCTGCTTTATCCCAACCGCTCTGAAAGACACGGCAGGCAATKGCATCTAGGATTTGATACCATCAACATTGCGGTTGCCAGCTCACTTCTTGCCAGATTTTTTCCCGTCAGACCTGGGATTCAAACCCGGCAACTCTCCAGTTGCTGGCTCGCCTCTCTAACCGGTAGGCTACATGCTGCCAGACAGATCTCAATCAGTAGCTCGTCTCAWATCAACCAACGCTGTCTGGTTGAAAGCAGATCACTATAAATCTGTGTGTTGAACTGAACAACCTCTGATCATTATGTGCCAAACCTACTCTCTGGATAGCAACAGCTAGGTTACTAGAGTTGGTTACATACCCATACCTGACATAAGATCATATACAATGCACCGATGTGGGATCTTCATTTGATAACCCTGTTACAGAAGAACTTTCTTGCAATGCAAGAAATTAAAAACGTGTTMATTTGAGGTTTAAAAAGGCTTCTGAAGTTAGTCATTTCCAATTTGAAATGTCAGACTTGATTTTTCTTTACGAAAAATGTATCAACCTCTTCAAAAATGTATGTTATTTATAATACACATAATAATTCAAATTTCATGCTGCTGCAGGAACATTTTCCTGCTGTAGCAAACTGATTCAAGTTAATATCCTACATCTGTACAGCTACTTTAAGAATAAGTCTATACCATACCAGCAGCTCTTGGATAAGAATCTTACAGTAATTAGAATCTTTCCCGGGGAGAGTAGATAGTAGTGTGAGCATCCTATTCGCACTGCCAGACTAATTGCCTCGTTTTTCTGTGGAGCCTATTGAGAACATGAAGCCCACTGGAGTGGTGGTTATTATTACTGATGATCCCTACTGGTCACTTGACATAATACATCAACAGAAAGATTTATTAATGTTTCAAAGAGGAACTAGTACACATCTTGGAACTTAGGAACTAGTACACATCTTGAAATAATAAAACATTTCATCATATTTTGAAATTGCGGTCCTATTGATTATTCATCTAAAGAATAACATGGCTCTCCATGTTAGGTGCCACTGTTACTGTATGTCTTGCATCAAGGAAAGAATATCCAGTATTTGATGACGTGGTCATATATGTGCTAAAACCTATCAATGTGGTATATTTTCATTTTTGAACTTACCTCCCATACAAGCTTTCCCTGGTGTGGATGTTGTTATTAGACCAYATCATGGACCCTGGGGACCTAGGGGACCTATGGTGAAATCCAAACCATCTCCAAATGACTTCATGATTAACTCCCTAATTTCCTCTCCACAGAAACAACCATCTCTTTATCTAATTGACTGTAATTCATTTTGTCACCCCACATTACCAACCTGGTTAGTCATTCAATAAGATAAACAATTTGAACTGCTGAAAATATGAATCATGCTTGCTCTGAGAATGTGTGTGAGTGCACAACATTTCGCTAACCCTCTGTCAACAGAATAATGTCAGCCCACTGTCAACAGAATATTGTTTGCCCACTGTCAACATAATAATGCTGGCCCACTGTCAACATACTAATCCTGGCCTTCTGTCAACATAATAGTGCTAACCTACTGTCAACACATTAATGCTAGCCCACTGTCAACATAATAATGCTGGCCCACTGTYAACATAATAATGCTAGCCTACTGTCAACAGAATAATGCTGGCCCACTGTCAACAGAATAATGCTGGCCCACTGTCAACAGAATAATGCTAGCCCACAGTCAACAAAATAATTCTGGCCCACTGTGAACTGAATAGTGCTAGCCCACTGTCAACAGAATAGTGCTAGCCCACTGTCAACAGAATAATTCTGGCCCACTGYCAACAKAATAATGCTGGCCCACTGTCAACAGAATAATGCTAGTCCACTGTCAACAGAATATTGTTAACCCACTGTCAAGATAATAATGCTTGGCTACTGTCAACAGATTAATGCTTGTCTACTGTCAACCGAATAGTGCTAGCCCAACGTCCTAGAATAATGCTAGCCCACTGTCAACAGAATAATGATGCGGCACTGCCAACATAATATTGGCTGGCCCACTGTCAACAGAATAATACTGGCGCCACTGTCAACAGACTAGTACTTGTTAACCCACTGTCAAGATAATAATGCTTGGCTACTGTCAACAGATTAATGCTTGTCTACTGTAAACCGAATAGTGCTAGCCCACAGGCAATAGAATAATGCTAGCCCACTGTCAACAGAATAAATGATGGCCCATGCCAACATAATAATGCTGGCCCACTGTCAACAGAATAATACTGGCCCACTGTCAACAGAATAATGCTGGCGTACTGTCAACAGAATAATGTAGTCCACTGTCAACAGAATATTGTTAACCCACTGTCAAGATAATAATGCTTGGCTACTGTCAACAGATTAATGCTTGTCTACTGTCAACCGAATAGTGCTAGCCCACAGTCAATAGAATAATGCTAGCCCACTGTCAACAGAATAATGAATGGCCCACTGCCAACATAATAATGCTAGCTCACTGTCAACATAGTAGCGCTAGCCCACTGTCAACAGAATAATGCAAGAACACTTCCAACTGAATAATGCTTCACTTGACACTCAGTACCTCTTAAGTTTGAACACTTTTTTTTAAAATTGTTCGCATGAAAATGACATACACAAATCTAACCTCCTGTAGCTCAGGACCTGAAGCAAGGAAATGCATGTTCTTGATACCATTTGAAAGGAAACACTTTGAAGTTTGTGGAAATGTAAAATGAATGTAGGAGAATATAACACATTAGATATGGTAAAAGATAATMCAAAGAAAAAAACATGCTTTTTTAGTATTTTTTTTGTAWCATCATCTTTGAAATGCAAGAGAAAGGCCATAGTGTATTATTCCAGCCCAGGCGCAATTTCGATTTTGGTCACTAGATGGCAGCAGTGTATGTGCAAGGTTTTAGACTGATCCAATGAACCATTGCATTTCTGTTCAAAATGTTGTATCAAGACTGCTCAAATGTGCCTGATTGGTTTATTAATAACTTTTCAAGTTCAGAACTGTGCACTCTCCTCAAACAATAGCATGGTATTATTTCACTGTAATAGCTACTGTAATTTGGACAGTGCMGTTAGATTAACAAGAATTTAAGCTTTCTGCCAATATCAGATAKGTCTATGTCCTGGGAAATGTTCTTGTTACTTTCAACCTCATGCTAATCGCATTAGCCTACGTTAGCTCAACAGTCCTCCGGGGGGGACACCAATACCGTGGAGGTTTAATAAAGGTGAACAGAAGTTTAAAATTTTTTTTACTCGCTCTTATGTGCTTGTCCTTTTCATATACTTAAGTACAAGTTAATCAGTGGTAAGACATTTATTTAGTTACTTTCGGGAAAGACCGGAAAACTCCTCCCCTCCCACGTTGGTATGATGGGACAGAACTGCATTCCCAAACGTCCAACCATGGGAAATAGAAAAGCATTGAAGATATGAAGGTTTTATTAGGCTCTCAACCAACAGACAGCCACACCCCTAGTGGGAATGTATGATGGTGATGCATTTTGACATTTAAGACAAACATTGGCTATCTTTAAATATGCACATTGGTGGCAAAGCACACAAATTTAAATAAGGTCACCAACTTKAATTTAATATCCAACTGCATCCTTTCACTGGAGAAGACATGTTTCTTCAATAAGGGGAAGAGAAACTCCTTGAAATGCCATGTTGTAGAATTTGGGATTATAAAAGCATGAAGACATGGTTTTGTCACCAACCTTGTGAAGTTCTTCACAGATAACCGCTTCAGAGTGACTATTGTGACATAGTCACTGACCCCATGTTTCTTGGTGAGATTTTTCCAGTCCATTAACAAGCCGGCTGTTATTATTCCTGTTCCTAAAGTAGGATGCACATCACTGTTGATGCGCACAAGATCACATTAGCGCTGGGGGTGACATGGAGGTCTGAGAGAAACTTCAGAAATGACGTGAAGAGAAGCTCTGCTGCTGCAGACTGACTTGACTAATCTCGGCATAGCAATGCCTTCCAGCTCCCTGTTTAATCACTGCTCCTCCTCACTTCTCSTTCCACATGCAGCCTTTCCTATCTAGGTCATACAAGTCCTCTTCCTCTCCCACTTCTTCTCGATCTTCTTCCTCCTCCACTGTGTGAGCCAGCCTCACAATGCACAGCAGATAAGCCACTTTTACACTATCAATTGTTTAACTGTTTGGATCTACATAATCACAGCACAGTGGTGTTTATACTATAATGCAATGGCGTTGTGAAATGCTTTATTCTCTGTTCCATAGGCATTGTATGGTACAGTATACAGAAGCTGAAATATGATGAATCAACCAGCAGAAAAAAGAAACAGCAACAAAATACATTTTATCTTACAGGTTAGTGCTTCGATTCACATTCTGCTCTGCCCTATGCATCAACAGATATCTGATCTCTGCCCTATGCATCAACAGATATCTGATCTCTGCCCTATGCATCAACAGATATCTGATCTTGCAGAGATCAGATTTCAGTTGATACGTAGGGAGATTTCAGATATCTGTTGATGATAGGGCAGATTTAGATATCTTTGATGCATAGGGCAGAGATCAGATTTCTGTGATACGTAGGCAGATTTCAGATATCTGTTGATGCATAGGGCAGAGATGAGATATTTAGTTGATACGTAGGGCAGATTTCAGATATCTGTTTGATGCATAGGGCAGGATCAGATTTCAGTTGAATACGGGGCAGATTTCAGATATCTGTTGATGCATAGGGCAGATTTCAGATATCTGTTAGTGCATAGGGAGATTTCAGATATTGTTGATGCATAGGGCAGATTTTCAGATATTGTTGATGCATAGGGCAGATTTCAGATATCTGTTGATGCATAGGCAGAGATTCAGATATCTGTTGATGCATAGGGCAGATTTCAGATATCTGTTGATGCATAGCGGAGATTTCAGATATCTGTTGATGCATAGGGCAGAGATCAGATATCTGTTGATGCATAGGGCAGATTTCAGATATCTGTTGATGGCATAGGGGCAGATTTCAGATATCTGTTGATGCATAGGGCAGGATTTCAGATATCTGTTGATGCATAGGGCAGATTTCAGATATCTGTTGATGCATAGGGCAGATTTCAGATATCTGTTGATGCATAGGGCAGATTTCAGATATCTGTTGATGCATAGGGCGAGATTTCAGATATTGTTGATGCATAGGGCAGATTTCAGATATCTGTTGGTGCATAGGGCAGATTTCAGATATTGTTGATGCATAGGGCAGATTTCAGTATTGTTGATGCATAGGGCAGAGATCAGATTGTTGATGATAGGGCAGAGATCAGATATTGTTGATGCATAGGGCAGATTCAGATATTGTTGATGCTAGGGCATTTCAGAATTTTGTTGATGCATAGGGCAGATTTCAGATATCTGTTGATGCATAGGGCAGAGATCAGATATTTGTTGATGCATAGGGCAAACAGAAAGATCAGATTTTCAGTTGATGCATAGGGCAGAGATCAGATTATGTTTGATGCATGGGCGAGATCAGATATCTGTTGATGATAGGGCAGAATTTTCAGATATCTGTTTGATGCATAGGACAGATTTCAGATATCTGTTGATGCATAGGGCAGATTTCAGATTCATTGTTGATGCATAGGGCAGAGATAGATATCTGTTGATGCATAGGGCATAGATCATTTCAGTTGATGCATAGGGCAGATTTCAGATATCTGTTGATGCATAGGGCAGAGATCAGATATCTGTTGATGCATAGGGCAGATTCAGATATCTGTTGATGCATAGGCAGAGATCAGATATCTGTTTGATGCATAGGGCAGAGATCAGATATTGTTGATGCATAGGGCAGAGATCAGTATCTGTTGATACATGGGAGTTCAGATATGTTGATGCGTAGGGAGAGATCAGATCAGATATCTGTTGATGCATGGAGAGATGCAGATTATCAGATATCTGTTGATGCGTAGGGCAGAGATCAGATATCTGTTGATGCATAGGGCAGAGATCAGATATCTGTTGATGCATAGGGCAGAGTCAGATATCTGTTGATGCATAGGCAGAGATCAGATATCTGTTGATGCATAGGCAGAGATCAGTATCTGTTGATGATAGGGCAGAGTAGATATCTGTTGATGCATAGGGCAGAGTCAGATATCTGTTGATGTAGGGCAGAGATCAGATATTTTATGCTAGGCGAGATAGATATCTGTTGATGCGTAGGGCAGAGATCAGATATCTGTTGATACGTAGGGCAGAGATCAGATATCTGTTGATACGTAGGGCAGGAGATAGATATTGTTGATAGTGGGAGATAGATATCTGTTGATAGTAGGGCAGAGATAGATATCTGTTGATAGTAGGGCAGAAGATAGATATCTGTTGGATCAGTAGGGAGATCAGATTCTGTTGATCGTAGGGCAGAGATCAGATATCTGTTGATAGTAGGGCAGAGATCAGATATCTGTTGATGCTAGGCAGAGATCAGATATCTGTTGATGCATAGGCAGAGATCAGATATCTGTTGATGCATAGGGCAGAGATCAGATATCTGTTGATGTAGGGAGAGATCAGATTTTGTTGATGCATAGGGCAGAGATCAGATACTGTTGATGCATAGGGCAGAGCTAGATATTCTGTTGATGGCATAGGGCAGAGATCAGATATCTGTTGATGCATAGGGCAGAGATCAGATATCTGTTGATGCATAGGGCAGAGATCAGATATCTGTTGATGCATAGGGCAGAGATATAGAGATATTCTGTTGATGCATAGGGCAGAGATCAGATATCTGTTGATGCATAGGGCAGAGATCAGATATCTGTTGATGCGTAGGGCAGAGATCAGATATCTGTTGTGCTAGGGCAGAGATCAGATATCTGTTGATGATAGGGCAGAGATAGATATTGTTGATGCATAGGGGCAGAGATAGATATCTGTTGATGCATAGGGCAGGATCAGATATCTGTTGTATGCATAGGGCAGAGATCAGATATCTGTTGATGCATAGGGCAGGATCAGATATCTGTTGATGCATAGGGCAGAGATCAGATATCTGTTGATGCAGTAGGGCAGAGATCAGATATCTATTGATGCGTCGGAGGAGTCAGATATCTGTTGATGTAGGGCAGAGATCAGATATCTGTTGATACGTAGGGCAGAGATCAGATATCTGTTGATGACGTAGGGCAGAGATAGAATATCTGTTGATACGTAGGGCAGAGATAGATATCTGTTTGTAGTAGGGAGGATAGATATCTGTTATAGTAGGGAGAATCATATCTGTGTGATACGTAGTGCAGAGATCAGATATCTGTTGATACGTAGGGCAGAGATCAGATATCTGTTGATAGTAGGGCAGAGATAGAATATTGTTGATGCATAGGGAGAGATCAGGATATCTGTTGATGCATAGGGCAGAGATCAGATATCTGTTGATGCATAGGGAGAGATCAGATATCTGTTTGATGCATAGGGCAGATCAGATATTGTGTGCATAGGGCAGGATCAGATCTGTTGATGCATAGGCAGAGATCAGATATCTGTTTGATGCATAGGGCAGAGATCAGATATCTTTGTTGATGCATAGGGCAGAGATCAGATATTGTTATGCATAG
>NW_019943981.1:9266-19861 GCF_002910315.2 Salvelinus sp. IW2-2015 | reverse complement strand
TTCTTTCTCTAAATTCCTTCCCTCGGTTTTCTCAATTCACTTCAATTGGGTTCACCAACAAAGCTCTTTAGCCTACAAAATAAAATGCCCTATTGTAACGAAACGAAAAATATAGAATATAGATTAGTTATCAGTAAATGGTTAGATACATTACGGCATTGTTACGACTCTGTTGGGCATAATAGAAGGCACTATATAGTCCATGAGGCCTGTGCATACCATTCAAAGTTCTGAGGTCACTAAAATGTACTGTTTTGAAGAAGAAAATCACCTTTTTTAGTTTTTAAATTATAAATAACATCAATTGATCAGAAATTACAGTTTAGACATTAAAAGTTGAAATGAACTATTGTACGCGGAATGGGTATCTGCGAAAGAACATAGAGCGAACACGTCAGCATTGTGAGCGAGTATAACGATTGACAGGGGCTCAAATACCAAAGAGAAACAAATACACTTCTATCATTCGAAACTCGTCCAGTCTATCATGTTCCTAGAGGAAAGAACTGACAAAGGGCTATTCCATGCGGAAAGGAGGAAATAGCCAAGAAGGAACTGTAGACTCGTACCACGCCTGATTGTATACAACTCCTTCATAGCAACAGCCGCAAACTGGGTCTAATCAATAGAAAAGAGTAGGGGAGGCCCTGGTGCACACTGAGCAAGGAAGGAAAAAGTACAATTAGTGTCTAGTTTGAGAAACAGACGCCTCAAGGTCCTATAAACTGGCAGCTTCATTAAATAGTACCCGCACCAAAAACACCGTCTCAACGTCAAACAAGTGAAACAGAGGCGACTCCGGGACTGCTGGCCTTCTAGCAGTAGTTTTGCTTGTTTTGCAAAAAGAAAAAAAAGCCATAATCTCAGGCTTGCCAATGGAAAAATAAAAATATCAAGATTGGCGCCAAAAGACACAGACCTGACAGAAGCGGGACCTTCTGCACTAGAAGGTCGCAATCCGGAAAGTCAACTCTTCCACTGTAGACGTTTGTGAGGACATGGTTTGTTCTTGTCTGTTGTGTTGAGAGGTCTGAATATGGAGATTGAGGACCTCTGCAGTCTGCGATGAACACACCACCGTTGTAAACACAGGCACAGTGGCAATGAGCTCAATGTCAAAGACTCATTTCCAACAGCTTAATGACAGTTGGAAAATGATTACGATGATGTTGCAAGCAGCTTAGTCACACAGTGCATAGATTGCTACAATTTGAGTAGAACTAAAACAGATTTCTAGTATTCCCATTAACATTGGGCACAAACTTGACTAAATTCCAAAATTGTGTCCTTCACTAAGTGGAATATACAGTACACCTAATTTAGAATCTGTGAAGAAGATGAAGCTTTGTTACTTAGAGTTCTACTGACAACTTGTGAGTTATTTAGTTATGAACAAAAATGTATTTGATTTTCTGAATGAGATGGTTTAGGCACAGTCTCATTTGAGAGGTATTCAGTACCGTCATTTCACTTATGTCAACCATCAGATGCAGCTCCATATCTAATCAAAGCAGAAACCATCAGATGCAGCTCCATATCTAACAGAGCAGAAAAAGACACCTATGATGAATGACGCGGACCGAGGTGCTGAGATTCCGGGATGGGTGGAAGTACTTACTCCAGGATCTTCCATGCTGCTTTTGATGAAGCTGGTTAGCCATGACGTTGATTTATACCTGAAGGCTTTAGCCTAAGCAGGGTGTCATAGCACATGATATCTTGAATGAAACTGGTGTCTTATAGAACTGTGGCTTTCTGTCTAGGGCAATCTGCTTGGGTCTAGGGCACACTGCCCAGGGCCAATGACCTTGCTGACTGTTGCATTATCCACTGCAGCTGAGGCAGCAGAGGCTAGGCCACAACAAACATGATCTAGTCTGTAGTGGGGGAAAAAGAAGAAACAACTGGTTCTTTCAACCCAGAAAAAACAGCACCAGTGTCAGATAAGAGGAGTCAAAGCTCCCTTGTGGCAGGCTAGAGCAGTGCCAATATGGCATCAAGGATCGGATCCTGTATTCCCTGGCCCTTTGAAAATAGCTGGAGATGAAAGGGACTTGAAAAACACATGAAATCTCTCCCACTCTCTCGTGTTGAGCCATCTGTACTGTCAAGTTACAGCATGTCAAGTGAATGTCTTAGCCTAGTTGTGAGAGCGACTTTGATCTTAAAAGGCTACGAAAGGCTTTTCGCTCCACATGCTTTTTCATGTGTACCTTGTTGATACAGTGCTCTCATTTGAAATGCACCACAGCATGTGTGACAACAGAGTCAGATAGCCCAGAGATAACAGCACTGAGAATTCTGACTTTTGCTCAGGATATGACAAGGACATAACGTGGAGTGGTGAAAACACATGTATTTTGCACATCCATTAAATATAATATTAGCACAGTTGATCATTGTGGTACATGTAGAGGAACTTGTCTCCAGAATAGAGTCATGGAGAGCAGAGTATGGAGCAGCCTTCTGCGGGACATCCATCACTCTGTGACTCCTCTGTTAGTCTGCTATGGTGTTGAAGGAGGTAGAGCGAAAATTACTCCTTCTGTACATGTTGAAATAATGCACTCTGTCTTACCTCTATGACTAGTCACTGTCTTCCTACTAGTCTTGTTTGGGTTTAGAATTCAGAAACTAAAGAAACAGAAGGCCAGAGACTTGCAGTGGATCTTTATGTTGGTGCATAGGGCAGAGATCAGATTTCAGTTGATACGTAGGGCAGATTTCAGATATCTGTTGATGCATAGGGCAGGAATCAGATTTCAGTTGATACGTAGGGCAATTCAGATATCTGTGATGCATAGGGCAGATTTCAGATATCTATTGATGCATAGGCAGAGATCAGATTTCAGTTGAGTACGTAGGGCAGATTTCAGATACTGTTTGATGCATAGGGCAGAGATCAGATTCAGTTGATACGTAGGGCAGATTTCAGATATCTGTTGATGCATAGGGCAGAGATCAGATTTCAGTTGATAGTAGGGCAGATTTCAGATATCTGTTAGATTGCATAGGGCAGATCAGATATCTGTTGATGCTAGGGCAGATTTCAGATTATCTGTTGATGCATAGGCAGAGTTTCAGATATCTGTTGATGCATAGGGCAATTTCAGATATCTGTTGATGCATAGGGCAGAGATCAGAGTATCTGTTGATGCATAGGCAGATTTCAGATATCTGTTGATGCATAGGGCAGATTCAGATATTGTTGATGCATAGGGGCAAGATCAGATATCTGTTGATGCATAGGGCAGATTTCAGATATCTGTTTGATGCATGAGGGCAGATTTCAGATATCTGTTGATGCATAGGGCAGATTTCAGATATCTGTTGATGCATAGGGCAGATTTCAGATATCTGTTGATGCATAGGGCAGATCAATATCGTTGATGCATAGGGCAGATTCAGATATTGTTTGATGCATAGGGCAGATTTCAGATATTGTTGATTGCATAGGGCAGATTTCAGATATCTGTTGATGCATAGGGCAGATTTCAGATATCTGTTGATGCATAGGGCAGATTTCAGATATCTGTTGATGCATAGGGCAGAGATCAGATCTGTTGATGCATAGGGCAGAGATCAGATATCTGTTGATGCATAGGGCAGATTTCAGATATCTGTTGATGCAGGCAGATTTCAGATAATCTGTTGATGCATAAGGGCAGATTTCAGATATCTGTTTGATGCATAGGGCAGAGATCAGATATCTGTGATGCATAGGGCAGAGATCAGATTTCGTTGATGCATAGGGCAGAGTATTCAGATATCTGTTGATGCATAGGGCAGAGATCAGATATCTGATGATGCATAGGGCAGATTTCAGATATCTGTTGTGCATAGGACAGATATTCAGATATCTGTTGATGCATAGGGCAGATTTCAGATATCTGTTGATGCATTAGGGCAGAGATCAGATATACTGTTGATGCATAGGGCATAGATTATATTCGTTATGCATAGGCAAGATTTCAGATATCTGTGATGCATAGGGCAAGATCAGATATTGTTGATGCATAGGGCAGATTTCAGATATCTGTTGATGCATAGGGCAGAGATCAGATATCTGTTGATGCATAGGGCAGAGATCAGATATCTGTTGAGCATAGGGCAGAGATTCAGATATCTGTTGATACATAGGGCAGATTCAGATTACTGTTGATGCGTAGGGCAGAGATAGATTCAGATATGGTGATGCATAGGGCAGAGATCAGATTTCAGATATCTGTTGATGGTAGGCAGAGATCAGATACTGTTTATGCATAGGGCAGAGATCAGATATCTTTGATGCATAGGGCAGAGATCAGATATCTGTTGATGCATAGGCAGATCAGAATCTGTTGAGCATAGGGCAGAGATCAGATATCTGTTGATGCATAGGGCAGAGATCAGATATCTGTTGATGCATAAGGCAGAGATCAGATATCTGTTGATGCGTAGGGCAGAGATCAGATATCTATATCGTAGGGCAGAGATCAGATATCTGTTGATGCGTAGGGCAGAGATCAGATATCTGTTGATAGTAGGGCAGAGATCAGATATCTGTTGATACGTAGGCAGAGATCAGAATCTGTTGATACGTAGGGCAGAGATCAGATATCTGTTGATACGATAGGGCAGAGATCAGATATCTGTTGCATACGTGGCAGAGATCAGATATCTGTTGATAGTAGGGCAGAGATCAGATATCTGTTGATACGATAGGGCAGAGATCAGATATCTGTTGATACGTAGGGCAGAGATCAGATATCTGTTGATGCATAGGGCAAGATCAGATATCTGTTGATGCATAGGGCAGAGATCAGATATCTGTTGATGCATAGGGCAGAGATCAGATATCTGTTGATGCATAGGGCAGAGATCAGATAATATGTTGATGCATAGGGCAGAGATCAGATATCTGTTGTAGCATAGGCAAAGGGCAGAGATCAGTATCGTTGATGCAATACAGAGATAGAATCTGTTGATGCATAGGCAGAGATCAGATATCTGTTGATGCATAGGGCAGAGAATCAGAATATACTGTTGATGCATAGGGCAGGAATCAGATATCTGTTATGCATAGGGCAGAGATCAGATATCTGTTGATGCATAGGGCAGAAGATCAGATATCTGTTGATGCGTAGGGCAGAGATCAGATATCTGTTGATGCGTAGGGCAAGAGACAGATATCTGTTGATGCATAGGGCAGAGATCAGATATCTGTTGATGCATAGGGCAGAGATCAGATATCTGTTGATGACATAGGGCAGAGATCAGATATACTTGATGCATAGGGCAGAGATCAGATATCTGTTGATGCATAAGGCAGAGATCAGATATCTGTTGATGCAGAGGCAGAGATCAGATATCTGTTGATGCTAAGGCAGAACAGATCTAATTGTTGATGCGTAGGGCAGAGATCAGATATCTGTTATGCTAGGCAGAGATCAGATATCTTGTTGAGACGCTAGCGGCAGAGATCAGATATCTGTTGATAGAGGGCAGAGATCAGATATCTGTTGATACGTAGGCAGATCAGATATTGTTGATACGTAGGGCAGAGATCAGATATCTGTTTGATAGTAGCAGGCAAGATCAGATATCTGTTGATATAGGGCAGAGATCAGATATCTGTTGATAGTAGGGCAGAGATCAGATATCTGTGACAGTAGGCAGAGATCAGATATCTGTTGATCATAGGGCAGAGATCAGATATCTGTTGATGCATAGGGCAAGATCAGATATCTGTTGATGCATAGGCAGAGATCAGATATCTGTTGATGCATAGGCAGAGAATCAGATATATCGTTGATGCATAGGGCAGAGATCAGATATATCTGTTGATGCACATAGGGCAGAGATCAGATATCTGTTGATGCATAGGGCAGAAGATCAGATATCTGTTGATGCTAGTAGGGCAGAGATCAGATATCTGTTGATGCATAGGGCAGAGATCAGATATTGTTGATGCATTAGGCAGAGATCAGATATCTGTTGATGCATAGGGCAGAGAATCAGATATCTGTTGATGCATAGGCAGAGATCAGATATCTGTTGATGCTAGGGCAAGATCAGATATTCTGTTGATGCTAGGGCAGAGATCAGATATCTGTTGATGCATAGGGCAGAGATCAGATATCTGTTGATGCATAGGCAGAGATCAGATATCTGTTGATGCATAGGGCAGAGATCAGATAGCTGTGATGCCATAGGGCAGAGATCAGATATCTGTTGATGCATAGGGCAGAGATCAAGATATCTGTTGATGCATAGGGCAGAGATCAGATATCTGTTGATGCAGTAGGGCAGAGATTCAGATATCTGTTGATGCATAGGCAGAGATCAGATATCTGTGATGCGTAGGGCAGAGATCAGATATCGTTGATGCATAGGGCAGAGATCAGATATGTTGATGGCGGCAGAGATCAGTATCTGTGGATGCATAGGGCAGAGATCAGATAATCTGTTGAGTGCACTAGGCAGCTCTGCCCTATGCATCAACAGATATCTGAAATCTGCCCTACGTATCAACTGAAATCTGATCTCTGCCCTATGCACCAACATAAAGATCCACTGCAAGTCTCTGGCCTTCTGTTTCTTTCAGTTTCTGAATTCTAACCCAAACAAGACTAGTAGGAAGACAGTGACTAGTCATAGAGGTAAGACAGAGTGCATTATTTCAACATGTACAGAAGGAGTAATTTTCGCTCTACCTCCTTCAACACCATAGCAGACTAACAGAGGAGTCACAGAGTGATGGATGTCCCGCAGAATGGCTGCTCCATACTCTGCTCTCCATGACTCTATTCTGGAGACAAGTTCCTCTACATGTACCACAATGATCAACTGTGCTAATATTAATATTTAATGGATGTGCAAAATACATGTGTTTTCACCACTCCACGTTATGTCCTTGTCATATCCTGAGCAAAAGTCAGAATTCTCAGTGCTGTTATCTCTGGGCTATCTGACTCTGTTGTCACACATGCTGTGGTGCATTTCAAATGAGAGCACTGTATCAACAAGGTACACATGAAAAAAGCATGTGGAGCGAAAAGCCTTTCRTAGCCTTTTAAGATCAAAGTCGCTCTCACAACTAGGCTAAGACATTCACTTGACATGCTGTAACTTTGACAGTACAGATGGCTCAACACGAGAGAGTGGGAGAGATTTCATGTGTTTTTCAAGGTCCCTTTCATCTCCAGCTATTTTCAAAGGGCCAGGGAATACAGGATCCGATCCTTGATGCCATATTGGCACTGCTCTAGCCTGCCACAAGGGGAGCTTTGACTCCTCTTATCTGACACTGGTGCTGTTTTTCTGGGGTTGAAAGAACCAGTTGTTTCTTCTTTTTCCCCCACTGCCAGACTAGATCATGTTTGTTGTGGCCTAGCCTCTGCTGCCTCAGCTGCAGTGGATAATGCAACAGTCAGCAAGGTCATTGGCCCTGGGCAGTGTGCCCTAGACCCAAGCAGATTGCCCTAGACAGAAAGCCACAGTTCTATAAGACCACCAGTTTTACATTCAAGATATCATGTGCTATGACACCCTGGCCTTAGGCTAAAGCCTTCAGGTATAAATCAACGTCATGGCTAACCAGCTTCATCAAAAGCAGCATGGAAGGATCCTGGAGTAAGTACTTCCACCCATCCCGGAATCTCAGACAACCTTCGGTCCCGTCATTCTCATAGGTGTCTTTTTCTGCTCTGATTAGATATGGAGCTGCATCTGATGGTTTCTGCTTTGATTAGATATGGAGCTGCATCTGATGGTTGACATAAGTGAAATGACGGTACTGAATACCTCTCAAATGAGACTGTGCCTAAACCATCTCATTCAGAAAATCAAAGACATTTTGTGTCATAACTAAATAACTCACAAGTTGTCAGTAGAACTCTAAAGTAACAAAGCTTCATCTTCTTCACAGATTCTAAATTAGGTGTACTGTATATTCCACTTAGTGAAGGACACAATTTTGGGAATTTAGTCAAGTTTGTGCCCAATGTTAATGGAGAATACTGAAATCTGTTTTAGTTCTACTCAAATTGTAGCAATCTATGCACTGCTGTGACTAAGGCTGCTTGCAACWTCATCGTAATCATTTTCCAACTGTCATTAAGCTGTGGAGGAATGAGGTCTTTGACATTGAGCTCATTGCCACTGTGCCTGTGTTTACAACGGTGGTGTGTTCATCGCAGACTGCAGAGGTCCTCAATCTCCATATTCAGCCCTCTCAACACAACACCCACCCAGAGGTTTGGATGGCTTCCAGCAGCTGATGGKTCATTCATTTCCCAAGAATCTGATTAATGATAACTGACGCCAAAGGCATTAGCTTGATCATGGCTGAGCAATAGGAAGCCCTGCTCCTCCAAATGAGTTGTTGCTGKGGATGCTGGGTTCCCCAATTTTTCTTTGAATTAAAACCTAATTTCGGAGTGCCATATGGTAATTAGCGATGACTCGACTCTGACGGATGCACTGTCCTTACCTGGCGATGCTTCTAGTTCTGTAGTGTTTGGCATTGGATGCACCAAACACTGAAGCCGTTTTCCATAAATCGGGTGTCAACAACACACAGCTATGCGGTGACATGATTGATTGACACCAGGTATCTGGGGGAGCCTGCTAAGGGAGTTTCATATGACAAATGTCTGACAGAGAAAGGAAAGAGCATCGATAAAGTATAGGCCAGGGCCTGAGGAAGAGGTTTGGGACTCGAGGGCCCCGCCAATCATGATGAATAGACATAATACATTTTTAATGACTTGTCGAAGATCCTTCGAAGATCCTTCTAAACATTGTTTGTTAGTGAATAAAGGTATGTGGTGAAGCTTATGTTAGTGAATAAAGGTATGTGGTGAAGGTTGTTAGTGAATAAAGGTATGTGGTGAAGGTTGTTAGTGAATAAAGGTACGTGGTGGAGCTTATGTTAGTGAATAAAGGTACAAGGTGGAGCTTAAAACCTTTTGTCAATAGGGGGAGCTGTTAGCATTATTTATTTTTTTACATTTCCAAATTAAACTGCCTCGTACTCAATTCTTGCTCGTACAATATGCATATTTATTACTATTGGATAGAAACAATCTCTAGTTTCTAAAACCGTTTGAATTATGTCTTTGGGTGAACCAGAACTCTTTCTACAGCGAAACTCATGACAGGACATGCGAAGCTCTGAAAAAATAGTCTCTGATCTCGGATCAGTTTAAAACTCTGTGTGTGCCCTATGGCTTGACATGAACTGCACCCGCCTTCCCCTGGATGTCAGTAACCAATGAGAAGTGGAATGGTGTCTCTAGGTGTTTCTCAGAGTTTATAAAAGGGAATGGAGTGAGATGTCCCTTCTTTTCGACGCTCGCGAGACGCAAGGGAGGACATCAGAATCGCATGCTCAAAAGCTCTCGTTATTGATCAAAGATATATCCGTCTGTGATTTAATTCGATATAGGTGTTAGAAACATCATAACGAAGTTATTTGAAACCGATTTATATCAGTTTATGCGAGTATATTGCTATTTTTCTGAATTTCCTTAGTATTGCGTTGAGGATTTGGCATGTGTGTGCCGTGTAGCTATCGTTAGCTGCTAGTTCCGAAGTTGAGGAGGTCGTTTTAGAACAAAGCAACGATTCTTTTGGACAAAGGACACATTGCCCAAGATACTGATGGAAGCTCGTCAAAAGTAAGAGTTATTTATGATTTTATTACGTATTTATGTGGAAAAATGTAAATGCAGTTGTCAGCCATTTTTTGCGGCACTAGTCTGGCTGTAACTCACAATGTATGTCTAGTAACGTACATTTTAAAAATCTAAATCAGCGGTTGCATTAATAACCAATGCATCTTTCATTAGCTGTCCAACCTGTATTTTTTAGTCAATCTAATCGATAAATAATCGTAAACATAGGTGCCTTTCCAAGATGGCGCCGGCCAGAATGCATGCCATGTTTTGACAGATTACATTGCATAACCACGATTTGTGATGCTTAATATGCACATTTTCGAACAAACTCTATATGCATTGTGTAATATGATGTTACAGGACTGTCATCTGAAGAATTCTGAGAAGGTTAGTGAAAAAATTAATATATTTTGGTGGCGATAACGTTATCGCCCCTTTTGCCTTGATTCAATGCGGGGGTGATGTTAGCTCATGTGGTATGCTAATATAACGATATATTGTGTTTTCGCTGTAAAACACTTAGAAAATCTGAAATATTGTCTGGATTCACAAGATCTGTGTCTTTCGATTGCTGTAGGCTGTGTATTTTTCAGAAATGTTTTAGGATGAGTATTTTGGTAATTGACGTCGGTCTCTGTAATTATTCCGGCTGCTTCCAACGCTATTTCAGATTGCAGCTGCAATGTAGAACTGTGATTTATACCTGAAATATGCACATTTTTCTAAAAAAACATATCCTATACCATAAATATGTTATCAGACTGTCATCTTATGAAGTTGTTTCTTGGTTAGTGGCTATATATATCTTTATTTAGTCGAATTGTGATAGCTACTGATGGAGTAAAAAAAGTGGTGTCTTTTGCTAACGTGGTTAGCTAATAGATTTACATATTGTGTCTTCCCTGTAAACATTTTAAAAATCAGAAATGATTG
>NW_019943981.1:0-5146 GCF_002910315.2 Salvelinus sp. IW2-2015 | reverse complement strand
TGCGTGGATGCTGGGTTCCCCAATTTTTCTTTGAATTAAAACCTAATTTCGGAGTGCCATATGGTAATTAGCGATGACTCGACTCTGACGGATGCACTGTCCTTACCTGGCGATGCTTCTAGTTCTGTATGTTTGGCATTGGATGCACCAAACACTGAAGCCGTTTTCCATAAATCGGGTGTCAACAACACACAGCTATGCGTGACATGATTGATTGACACCAGGTATCTGGGGAGCTGCTAAGAGTTTCATATGACAATGTCTGACAGAGAAAGGAAAGAGCATCTAAAGTATAGGCCACCTGAAGGAGGTTTGGGACTCGAGGGCCCCCAATCATGATGAATAACATAATACATTTTAATGACTTGTCGAAGAATCCTTCGAAGATCCTTCTAAACATTGTTTGTTAGTGAATAAGGTATGTGGTGAGCTTATGTATAATAAAAGTATATATTAAGGTATTGTGAAGGTTGTTAGTGAATAAAGTACAAGGTGGAGCTTATGTTATGAATAAAGGTACAAGGTGGAGCTATGTTTATGAATAAGAGTACGTGTAAAGTTGTTAGTGAAAAAGGTACGTGGTGGAGCTTATGTTAGTGAATAAAGGTACAAGGTGGAGCTTATGTAGTGAATAAAGGTCGGTGTAAAGGTTGTTAGTGAATAAAGGTATGTGGTGATGGTTGTTAGTGAATAAAGGTACGTGGTAAAGGTTGTTAGTGAATAAAGGTATGTGTGAAGGTTGTTAGTGAATAAAGGTACGGTGGAGCTTATGTTAGTGAATAAGGTACAAGGTGGAGCTTATGTTAGTGAATAAAGGTACGTGTAAAGGTTGTTAGTAATAAAGTATGTGGTGATGGTTGTTAGTGAATAAAGGTACGTGTGGAGCTTATGTAGTGAATAAAGGTACAAGGTGGAGCTTATGTTAGTGAATAAAGGTACAAGGTGGAGCTTATGTTAGTGAATAAAGGTACAAGGTGGAGCTTATGTTAATGAAAAAGGTACAAGTGGAGCTTATGTTAGTGAATAAAGTACAAGGTGGAGCTTGTGTTACTGAATAAAGGTACAAGTGAGCTTATGTTAGTGAATAAAGTATGTGGTGGAGCTTATGTTAGTGAATAAAGTACAAGTGGAGCTATGTTAGTGAATAAAGGACGTGTGAGTTGTTGTGAATAAAGGACAAGTGGAGCTTATGTTAGTGAATAAAGGTACAAGGTGGAGCTTATGTTAGTGAATAATGAGTGTGGGGTCTCTATTTCAATAGAATACATTTTTGCCACATTTACTGATCAGGCAAACTCTTTACATCTTCATTATGTTAGATATTACACAATTTTCATTTTAATTGTATGAATAATTTTTCCTAAATCAAGATCAATAAGACAAAAGAGACTTGCATATAATATTTGCTGAGTACATGTATTGTTCTAGATTTCCCATCGTGATGTCTCAGGGACAATGCGTCAGGATCGGAGACTAATCCTTCACATTTTCTTTCTCCTGGCAGATTAGGATACCAACTGTGCTAACTGCAAAAACACAATATTGTCCCAAGATTTCTAAAACCACACTCAGGAAGCCCATATGTAGACAGGCGAAGWTGAATAGTTCACTCTGGTACAACAGAGAGTCTCGGAAAAATAGATAAATGAAAACAACGTAACATGTATGTACTTAGGGTAGATGAGAATGAAGCAGCGAACTTGAGAGATGTCACCAGGTGCCAGATAGGCCAATATCTCATTCTTTAATTCGCTCATCTTATTTATTTAGTCTGTTACCCACAGCCCAGGTGGAATAATCAGGCCAGCTGTCCAGCTGGTGAACCTTGTCTAACCCCCAACTGTGCCAAAGATGTCTCTTTTAGAAACTCTGTCTAATCTAATCTTTCCTGACACATATTCCACAACAGAAATGCCCTCCTTGTTTTCGTGTCCGTAATCTGTTTTGCCTACTAMTTACTAAAACTACATACTGTGTACTAATTGTACTACATACTGTTTAGAACAGGGATCATCAACCAGATTCAGCTGCAGGCCGATTTTTTWGCTTAAATTTGTATACGATCACGTATCTCTCTCTATTATGCGTGGGAATACTTTGGATCAGAYTACCAAAAATCACATGGAGCAGATTTGCTGGTGTTTTTACAGTTTTTTGCCCAAAATAATTTAAGAAAATAAAACATGTTTTTTTTTTTGCTCAGAAAACTTGGGGGCGAAAGAAAATCACCCACGAGACAAATTTGGCCTGCAGCCGGCAGTAGGGTGTTCTTGAWTTAGATCGTACTGTTTAGTCAAAATGAATGCATTAAGCTACAAATATCAACATTCTAGACTCATCCATACTGAGAAAGCGTCATCTAATGATCAAACACATATGGATTAGGAAAGACGATTCTCTTCCTGCAGCAAATTCTACTAGATGGAAAGTAGAAATTAGTAGGACATCCTAGCATTTAAAGCACGCTACATTTCCAAAATGTAATTTACTATAAAATAATTKTATTTTCCCATACTCAAAATGCCTACTGTTAAGAACACTAGTATGGGGAGTTAGATGTGACCGGGTGGTCAGACGTGACTAGGTATTTAGACATGACTCGGCCATAGACTACGTGTTTTGAGTCTGAAATAGCACCTTATTCCATATACACTGTGTGTACAAAACATCAAGAACATCTGCTTCACCTGAATTACCAGGTGAATCCAGGTGAAAGCTATGATCTCTTATTGATGTCACTTGTTAAATCCACTTCAATTAGTGTAGATGAAAGGGAGGAAACAGGTTAAAGAAAGATTTTCAAGCCTTGAGACAATTGAGACATGGATTGTGTAAGTGACGCCATTCAGAGGGTGAATGGGCAAGACAAAAGATTTAAGTTCCTTTGAACGGGGTATGGCAGTAGGTGCCAGGCGCAACGGTTTGAGTCAAGAACTGCAACGCTGCTGGGTTTTTCACGCTCAACAGTTTCCTGTGTGTATCAAGAATAGTCCACCACCCAAAGGACTTCCAGCTAACTTAACACAACTGTGGGAAGCATTGGAATCAACATGGGCCAGCATCCCTGTGGAACGCTTTCGACACGTTGTAGAGTCCATGCCCTGACGAATTGAGGCTGTTCTGATGGCAAGGGGGGAGGGGGGGGTGCAACTCAATATTAGGAATGTTTGGTTTACTCAATATATAGTGCACTCCTTTTGACCAGAGCC
This sequence comes from Salvelinus sp. IW2-2015, assembly GCF_002910315.2. Lineage (NCBI taxonomy): Eukaryota > Metazoa > Chordata > Actinopteri > Salmoniformes > Salmonidae > Salvelinus > Salvelinus sp. IW2-2015. The sequence continues at coordinate 1,937 of NW_019943981.1, read as the reverse complement.
CTTGGAGGGCCCTGTGCAACAGTAGTGCAACATATATGGAAGAGGGTGCCATTTCAAATGCAGCCCAAGTGTGCAGAAAGGTTGTCAGAAAGTTGTGGATGAGATGTTCGAAAGCTCTCCAGCTTCCCTTTCTTACTCTGCTTCCTGGTGCATAATTCCAGAATAATGAGCAGTATCATGTAGTTTATTAATAGCATTTAACATTAGAGGGGAGGAATGATGTGATATGGCAGGCCACGCATGAAGTGTGAAGGGACTAGAGAACATAGAGGAGAGAGTGGGGAGAGGCATCCTGATAGTAATGTGCCGTTAAATACCTTGGATAATCAGATCCAGCTGACTAGATGGCAAAACTGACATCATTCACATGGGTCGTATCAGAGAGGTCAACACATGGGTCGTAGTGGTCGTACAGAGAGGTTATCACATGGGTCGTACCAGAGAGGTCAGCACATGGTCGTACCAGAGAGTCAGCACATGGGTCGTACCAGAGAGGTCAGCACATGGGTCGTACCAAGAGGTCAGCACATGGGTCGTACCAAGAGAGTCAGCACATGGCGGCACACACTGGCTGGATTCACTTGATAGGAGAGCAACACACACACACACATGCAAGCACATCTGCACAGTATAATCCTTATCTATTGTGTGCCACAATCTATCAACTTTAACCTGATTTGACATGATAAATCATAAACATAATGTAAACATAATGTCGCTGAAGCTAAAAACTGGTCCAGAAGCTGTGGTTACTTCCTCTCAGTCTACGTGAGTCAGAAGGGCCTGTTTTTCAACCATGGTGCAGCTGTGACAGTTTGTCTGGCTTCACATTAGTTATTATCACTGCCTCTCCTCTCTCCTGTGGACAGCATCCTAGATTCTGGCCTCACAATCAGTTAGTTATCACTGACTCTCCTCTCTCCTGTAGACAACATCCAGTCTGCTCTTGGCCTCACATTTAGTTAGTTATACTGACCTCCTCTCTCCTGTAGACAACATCCAGTTCTTCTGGCCTGACATTTTTAGTGTGTTACCAGCGGTAGTCTCCTCTCTCCTGTAGACAGCATTCCAGTCTGTCTGGCTCAACATTAGTTAGTTATCACTGACTCTCCTCTTCTCCTTTAGACAGCATCCAGTCTGTTCTGGCCTCACCTTCAGTTATCACTGCACTCTCCTCTCTCCTGTAGACAACATCCAGTCTGTCTGGCCTCACATTAGTTAGTTATCACTGCCTCTTCCTCTCTCCTGTAGACAACATCCAGGTCTGTCTGGCCTGAACGCTTAGTTATCACTGACTCTCCTCTTCTGTAGACAGCATCCAGTCTGTGCTGGCCTCAATTAGTTAGTTATCACTGACTCTCCTCTCTCCTGTAGACAACATGCCAGTCTGTCTGGCCTCACATTAGTTAGTTATCACTGACTCTCCTCTCTCCTGTAGACAAGGCATCCAGTCTGTCTGGCCTCACCGTTAGTTATCACTGACTTCCTCTCTCCTTTAGACAGCATCCAGTCTGTCTGGCCGCATTAGTTAGTTATCACTGCCTCTCCTCTCTCCTGTGTACGCATTCAGTCTGTCTGGCCTCATATTAGTTAGTTATCTAACTGACTCTCCTCTATCCTTTAGACAGCATCCAGTCTGTCTGGCCTCACATAGTTAGTTATCACTGCCTCTCCTCTCTCCTGTGTACAAGCTTCAGTCTGTCTGGCTCACAGTATTGAGTTATCACTTGACTCTCCTCTCTCCTGTAGACGAGCATCCAGTCTGTCTGGCCTCACCTCAGTTTATCACTGACTCTCCTCTCTGTCTTGTAGGACAGCATGCCAGTCTGTCTGGCCTCACATTAGTTAGTTATCACTGACCTCCTCTCTCCTTGTGTACAGCATTCAGTCTGTCTGGCCTCACATTAATTAGTTATCACTGACTCTCCTCTCTCCTG
>NW_019943980.1:91134-100318 GCF_002910315.2 Salvelinus sp. IW2-2015 | reverse complement strand
AGATTGGGTAGAGAAAAGGAGAGAGAGGGGAGAGTTGGGTAGAGAAACGGAGGAGAGAGAGAGAGAGTTGGGTAGAGAAAAGGAGAGAGAGGGAGAAAGTTGGGTAGAGAAAAGGAGAGAGAGAGAGAGTTGGGTAGAGAAAAGGAGAGAGAGAGAGAGAGTTGGGTAGAGAAAAGGAGAAGAGAGAGTTGGGTAGAGAAAAGGAACAAGAGAGTTGGGTAGAGAAAGGAGAGAGAAGAGAATTGGGTAGAGAAAAGGAGACAGAGAGAGTTGGGTAGAGAAAAGAGAGAGAGGGGAGAGTTGGGTAGAGAAAAGGAGCGAGAAGAGAGAATTGGGTAGAGAAAAGGAGACAGAGAGAGTTGGGTAGAGAAAAGGAGACAGAGAGAGTTGGGTAGAGAAAAGGAGAGAGAGGGAGAAGTTGGGTGAGAAAAGGAGACAGAGAGAGTTGGGTAAAGAAAAGGAGAGAGAGAGTTGGGTAGAGAAAAGGGGAGAGAGGGGAGAGTTGGGTAGAGAAAAGGAAGAGAGAGGAAGTTGGGTAGAGAAAGGAGAGAGAGGGGGAGTTGGGTAGAGAAAAGGAGAGAAGAGGGAAGAGTTGGGTAGAGAAAAGGAGAGAGAGAGAGTTGGGTAGAGAAAAGAGACAGAGAGAGTTGGGTAGAGAAAAGGAGACAGAGGAGAGTTGGGTAGAGAAAGGAGAGAGAGGAGAGTTGGGTAGAGAAAAGGAGACAGAGAGAGTTGGGTAGAGAAAAGGAGACGAGAGGGGAGAGTTGGGTAGAGAAAAGGAGAGAGAGGAGAATTGGTAGAGAAAAGGAAGAGAGAGTTGGGTAGAGAAAAGGAGACAGAGAGAGTTGGGTAGAGAAAAGGAGAGAGAGGGAGAGTTGGGTAGAGAAAAGGAGAGAGAAGGAGAATTGGGTAGAGAAAAGGAGAAGAGAGAGTTGGGTGAGAAAGGAGACAGAGAGAGTTGGGTAGAGAAAAGGAGAGAGAGGGAGAGTTGGGTTAGAGAAAAGGAGAGAGAGAGAAGAATTGGGTAGAGAAAAGGAGAGAGAGAGAGTTGGGTAGAGAAAAGGAGAGAGAGGGGAGAGTTGGGTAGAGAAAAGGAGACAGAGAGAGTTGGGTAGAGAAAAAGGAGAGAGAGAGAGTTGCTCTCTCTCTCTCCTTTTCTCTACCCAACTCTCCCCTCTCTCTCCTTTTCTCTACCCAACTCTCCCCTCTCTCTCACTTTATCAACTACATTCAATGTTTCTTCATTGGCATGACATTCAGGCAGAATGTACTGCCAAAGCATACTTTACTATACAATACAGATGAAAAGAACAAGAAGAACATATGAATGACTGTGGGTTGTCTTCCACAGTGGGGGTCTGGCTTGTTGCGTAGTTCAGCTCCCACACCCAAACCCACCACCGCGGACTGAGTATCACTATTGTGTATCACTAATATGTGTAGGTAATGAAGTACTTGTGTGTAAAGAAATAGCTATATACAATTTTAAGAAGTAACGTGACTATGTTTAATCTTATGGTCACTCACTGTCCCTCAGGCTATGACATTATGAAATATATCTATCTTATGGTCACTCACTGTCCCTCTCCTAACAGTTTTATTCATTTGTGATCATTTTACAAATCTTTCAAATGTGGTATCATTGAATTTTATTTCTCAAAGTAGTGTTCTCTGGTCTGTGTGACTTTCTCACAGTGAACGAGGAAGTGTATCTCTGTRTCTACCTCCCATGTCATACAGTGACCACACACCTCTTTGGTAAGCTATGTATTTTTGTGTACTCCTTTCTCTATTGCCATGTTACGACTTCCGCCGAAGTCGGCTCTTCTCCTTGTTCGGGCGGCGTWCAGCGATCGACGTCATCGGCTTTCTAGCCATCGCCGCTCCATTTCTCATATGTCCATTTGTTTTGTCTTGTTCCATACACACCTGGTTTTCATTCCATAATCACAATGCATGTATTTAGTCCTCTGTTTCCCTCCATGTCTTTGTGTGTAATTGTTTATTGTTATGTGGATATTGTCAGACGCCATACTTTTGTTATGTTCCGTGTTTTTGGAACGTTTATGTTTTTATGTGCTGTCGTTTTTGGACTGGAATTAAAGTGRGCCTGTTTACTACACTCTGCTCTCCTGCACCTGACTTCGTCTCCRGTACACACCCCTAACAGAATTACACACCGAACCATGGAGTCWGCAGGAGCAGGTACCCCGGTTAGAGGAYTCGAGGAGCGCGTCCAGGAACATTCMGCRATGTTACATCATCTTGGMYCCATGATGGATCACGRTGTCCAGACTATGGACCGCTGGGAGAGACAGGAAGTCTCCCTAGTGACTCGACCTGCACAACCGGGGTTACCTCGACCCGTCCCGTCCGGAMCCAGRRCCAGCGGGATGCGTATCTCACTTCCCAGGGAGTATGATGGGACGGCAGCACAGTGCCAGGGATTCCTGTTACAACTGGACCTCTACCTGGCCACTGTGCACCTAGSTCCCTCGGGAAGGGAGAAAGCGTCGGCCCTCGTCTCACGCCTCTCGTGAGAGCTCTGGAGTTGGCAAAAGCCGTGTGGGGAGAAGGAGACGCGCCGTCTTCGACCATCCGCCCGAAGGTAGAGCGGCGGGGGAACGGCTCTTCCATTTGGAGCAGGGGACGAGGAGCGCCCAGGAATTTGCCCTGGAATTCCGGACCTTGGGCCGGAATGGAATGACAGAGCCCTTATCAACCACTATCGGTGCAGCCTGCGCAAGGACGTCCGACGTTATCCGGTTGGATAGCCTGCTGGTCACCCGCGTACATCCAGCACCCCCGCTCCGATGCCCATGGAGTTGGGAGGGGCTCCGCATAGGGAGACTGGAAGGGGGAACCATCACGTGCACCATCTGTAGCCACAGAGGGCACACTGCCAATCGGTGCCGTGTCGGTTCCTCTGGGAGTCGAGGCAACAGGCAGGGCACTCTGGCATCACCCCAGGTGAGTCTGCACCACACTCATCCAGAATCCTCTGTTGACCACCTGTTTGTACCTGTTTGTTTCCCTGATTTTCCCCCGCATTCCCAGCATAAGGCGCTCGCCGATTCAGGCGCAGCTGGGAATTTTATCGACAGAGCGTTAGCCCTTAGTTTAGGGATCACCATTATTCCTCTAGTTAGACCTTGCGCGGTTCACGCTCTGGATAGTCGACCATTAGGGTCCGGGCTAATCAGGGAAGCCACCATCTCCCTGGCCATGGAGACGCAGGGGGGTCACGAGGAGAAAATCAGTCTCTTCCTCATTGACTGCCATGCGTTTCCCGTGGTACTAGGCCTTCCCTGGTTAGCTCATTATAACCCCACTATTTCCTGGCAATAGAGGGCTCTTACGGGGTGGTCGCGAGAGTGCTCTGGGAGATGTTTAAGGGTTTTCGCTGGTGCTACCACGGTGGAAATCCAGACCAGGTCTCCACCGTGRGCATCCCCCCAGAATATGTCGATTTGGCTCTCGCCTTCTGTAAAAAGAAGGCGACTCAATTACCACCTCATCGACGGGGGGATTGTGCGATWAATCTCCTGGCAGACGCTGCGCTTCCCAGGAGTCAGGTGTATCCCCTGTCGCAAGCAGAGACGGTGGCTATGGAGACATATGTCTCTGAATCCCTGTGTCAGGGGTACATTCGGTCCTCCACTTCARCCGRCTCCTRYAGTTTKTTTTTTGTGAAGAYGAAGGATGGAGGTCTACGCCCGTGCATTGATTATAGAGATCTCAATCAAATCACGGTGAGGTACAGTTACCCGCTACCTCTTATCGCCACGGCGAATGAGTTAATGCATGGGGTGCGCTTCTTCACGAAACTGGATCTCAGGAGTACGTATAACCTGGTGCGTATCCGGGAGGGAGAGGAATGGAAGACAGCGTTTAGTACTACCTCAGGGCATTATGAGTACTTAGTCATGCCGTACGGGTTGATGAATGCTCCATCAATTTTCCAATCCTCTGTAGACGAGATTTTCAGGGACCTGCACGGGCAGGGTGTAGTGGTGTATATCGATGACATGTACTTGGTACGCAAGGTACTTGGATGACTATTGGAGCATGACCTGTACGTCAAGGCCGAGAAATGCCTGTTCTTCAGCAGGTCGTCTCCTTCCTAGGGTATCGCATTTCCACATCAGGGGTGGAGATGGAGAGTGACCGTATTGCAGCTATGCGTAATTGGCTGACTACCACCACGGTAAAGGAGGTGCAGCAATTTTTAGGGTTTGACAATTATTCCTGGAGATTTATCCGGGGTTTTGGCCAGGTGGCTGCTCCCATTACCTCACTGCTGAAGGGGGGTCCCGTACGGTTGCAGTGGTCGGCTGAGGCGGACAAGGCTTTTGGGCAGTTAAGAGCTCTGTTTATTTCGGCTCCCGTGCTTGCCCATCCAGATCCCTCTTTGGCGTTCATAGTGGAGGTGGACGCATCCGAGGCTGGGATAGGAGCCGTGCTCTCACAGCGCTCGGGTACGCCACCAAAACTCTGCCCCTGTGCTTTCTTCTCGAAGAAGCTCAGCCCAGTAGAGCGTAACTATGATGTGGGGGACCGGGAGCTGTTGGCTGTGGTTAAAGTGTTGAAGGCGTGGAGACATTGACTTGAGGGGCTAAACACCCTTTCCTCATCTGGACTCACCACCGCAACCTGGAGTACATCCGGGCAGCGAGGAGACTGAATCCTCGTCAGGCAAGGTGGGCCATGTTCTTAACCCGTTTTGTGTTTACCCGGTCCTACAGACCAGGTTCCCAGAATACGAAGGCAGACGCATTGTTCCGGCTGTATGACACAGAGGAGCAGCCCATGGATCAGACTCCCATACTCCCGGCCTCTTGCCTGGTAGCACCGGTCATGTGGGAGCTGGACGCGGACATTGAGCAGGCGTTGCGTACAGAGCTCGCTCCCCTCCAGTGTCCTGTCGGGCGTATGCACGTTATCTCCTTGTGACCCCCTTTCATCACCATGCCAAGGGGAGCGATGGCCTCCCTAATCAACCCTGACCCTAATGGTCGACTGTCTAAGGCGTGAACTGGGAYGGGCATAGCCACTGGAACAATGGGGATCCCTAAACTATGGGCGAATGATCTGTCTATGAAATTCCCAGCCGCGCCTGGATCGACGAGCGCCTTATGCTGGGAATGCGGGGAAATCTCAGGAAAAGTAACATACAATAACATGTGTGCAACAGAGGGCTCTGGGTGAGAATGGTGCCGGCTCACCTGGTGTGACGCCAGAGTGCCCTGCCTGCTGCCTCGACCCCCAGAYGAACCAACCCGGAACCGACCGGCAGTGTGACCTCTGCGGCCACAGATGGTGCACGAGACGGAACCTCCTCCGGTCTCCCTGAGCGCAGCACCTCCCAACTCCATGGGCATCGGAGCGGTGGTGCTGGGGGATGGAATCGACAGACCCCGATCTGGATGTCCGCGGGTAGCCAGCAGGTTATCCAGCCGAATGGACAGGTCCTCCAGCTGGTCAAAGGTGAGGGTGATGTCCCTGCAGGCCAACCTCCGATGGAGGTCCTCGTGCAAACTGCAGCGATAGTGGCCAGGGTCCGAAAGTCCATCGCGAACTCCTGGGCGCTCCTGTTTCCCTGCCTCACATGGTAAAGACGTTCACCCGCCGCTCTACCCTCGGGCGGGTGGTCGAAGACTGTGGAATTCTGTAAGGGGTGCGTAACTGGTGGCAGGGAAGTCAGACGAAGGAGAGCAGAACTAGGTAATAGCCGGAGCAGTTTAATTGCAAAACCAATAGCATGAAGAAATAACCAACATGGGTACGAAACCCGACGCGCACCAGTAAACATGTGAACGAGCACTTACAACAAACAATTCCACACAAAGACATGGGGGGAACAGAGGGTTAAATACTCAACAATTAATGAGGGAAATGAAAGCCAGGTGTGTAAGAAAACAAGACAAAACAAATGGAAAATGAAAAGTGGATCGATGATGGCTAGAAGACCGGCGACGTCGACCGCCGAACGCCGCCCGAACAAGGAGAGGAACCAACTTCGGTGGAAGGTGTGACAGAATGGCAAATGAGTTTGGCTGCACAATCGATTGGCAAACGTACTGCAAATTGAGAAATCATTTGACTAAACTTAATAAAAAGAAGAAGAAACCACACTACGAAACAAAGTTAAAATGACAGTAAAAAGTGTTGGAGCATCTTCAATGACATTTTGGGAGAAAAAGGCAAACTCAGCTCCATCATTCATTGAATCAGATGGCTCATTCATTACAAAACTGACTGTTATTGCCAACTACTTTAATGATTGTTTCATTGGCAAGTTTAGCACATTTAGGCATGACATGCCAGCAACAAATGCTGACACTACTGTACACATCCGAGTATATCTGACCAAATTATGAAATACAATAATCATAATTTCTAATTCTGTAAAGTGAGTCTGGAAGAGGTGAAAAAATGATCTTCACTTTAAGCCTACTAGAAAGTGTGTGCCCTCTGGCATGGAGGGAAGAATAAGTCATTCCTCTACCTAAGAAAAGTAAAGCCCCCTTTACTGGCTCAAATAGCCAACCAATCAACCTGTTACCAATCCCTAGTAAAGTTTTGGAAAAAATTGTGTTTGAACAGCTGCAATGATATTTTACAGTATGCAAATTGACAACAGACTTTCAGCGCACTTATAGGGAAAGACATTCAACAAGCACAGCACTTACACAAATGACTGATGATTGGCTGAGAAACATTGACGATAAAAATATTGTGGGGGCTGTTTTATTAGACTTCAGTGAAGCTTTTGACATTATCGATCATTGTCTGCTGCTGGAAAAAAGTATGTGTTATGGCTTTACACCCCCTGCTATATTGTGGATGAAGAGTTACCTGTCTAACAGAACACAGAGGGTGTTCTTTAAAGGAAGCCTCTACAACATAATCCAGGTAAAATCAGGAATACCCCAGGGCAGCTGTCTAGCTGTCTAGAGCAAGTGTGTCTATGTATGCTGATGACTCAACACTATACACGTCAGCTACTACAGCAACTGAAATGACTGCAAAACTTAACAAAGAGCTGCAGTTAACTAGCTGTACCACCCAGCATACACCAGTCTAATACCATACCACCCATTATACACCAGTCTAATACCGTACCACCCATTATACAGCAGTCTAACACCATACCACCCATTATACACCAGTCTAATACCGTACCACCCATTATACAGCAGTCTAATACCATACCACCCATTATACACCAGTCTAATACAATACCACCCATTATACATCAGTCTAATACCGTACCACCCATTATACACCAGTCTAATACCATACCACCCATTATACACCNAATACCACCCATTATACATCAGTCTAATACCGTACCACCCATTATACACCAGTCTAATACCATACCACCCATTATACACCGGTCTAATACCATACCACCCATTATACATCAGTCTAATACCGTACCACCCATTATACACCAGTCTAATACCATACCACCCATTCATTATACACCAGTCTAATACCGTACCACCCAGCATACTCCAGTTTCAGTGCTTACCAACGACCAATTCGAGTCAAGGATTACGTTAGTCCTAAATATTTCAAAAACTGAAAGCACTGTATTTGGGACAGATCATTAACTAAACCCTAAAGCTCAACTAAATCATGTAATAAATAACGTGGACATTGGAAGAACACAGAGAGCAAACATAAATAACATGCATGTCAATCTCTCCTGGCTCAAAGTAGAGGAGAGATTGACTTCATCACTTCTTGTATTTGTGAGAGGTATTGACATGTTGAAAGCACCTAGATGTCTGTTTACATGACTAGCACACTGCTCAGATACCCATGCATACCCCACAAGACATGCCACTAGAGGTCTCTTCACAGTCCCCAAGTCCAGACAGACTATGGGAGGTACACAGTACTACATAGAGCCATGACTACATGGAACTCTATTCCACATCAGGTAACTGATGCAAGCAGTAGAATTAGATTTAAAATAACAGATACAAATACACCTTATGGAACAGCGGGGACTGTGAAGCAACACAAAAATAGGCACAGACACATGCATACACACACACACACACGATAACTTACACACTATACACACACGTACACATGAACTACTCACTATACACACACATACACATTAACTGTGGATAGAACAGCGGAGTCTGGTAAGACAAGGGGTGACGGACTAGAAAGATGGSTCAGGAGAACAAGTCTGAAGTTTTACGTATTCCTAACCAATTGTGTTTTTTTGTTTGTTTCTTTGCGTTGTTTGTAAGTAATTTTTTTACATAATGTTGCAGCTACCGTCTCTTATAACCGAAAATAACAGAAGTGCGATTACTCACCATAGACAGGCAGAATCCTTTTTTTCCTTTAACGAGTGCGACGAGCCCGACGTGAATGAAATACTGCTTCCCCGGGAACATGCCCAGATCCCTGTCATTTGCGTGAAGAGAAGGCGGAGAAAAAAGGGTCCGGAGGGCGGGCTGCCTTCTGAGAATTCGTAGGCGATCGAATAAACCCTCACTTCCTTCCATTCTGCTAGCAAACGTGCAATCTTTGGAAAATAAAATCGATGACCTACGCGGAAGATTAAACGCTACCAACGTGACAATTCAGAACTGTAATATCTTATGCTTCATGGAGTCGTAGCTGAACGACAACATTATCAACATACAGCAGGCTGGTACATGCTGTATCGGCAGGACAGAACAGTGGGTGTCTGGTAAGACAAGTGGCGGCGCGACTATGTATTTTTGTAAATAACAGCTGGTGCACAATAATCTAAGCGAAGTCTCAAGGTTTTGCTCACCAGATGTAGAGTATATCATGATACGCCGGTAGACCACACAATCTACTAACCTGTCTCACTCTCCCGTTCCGCTAGCGGACACTTCCTGCCCACGCATTCCACTAGAATGGCAGACGCGACAATTCCAGAAAAAATATTTATGATGAAGCCAATGACTGATTGAAGCCAACATGGCAAGGTGCGGTGCTAACCTTCATTCTTGAACCAATCTCTTGCGACGCCATCACCTCTAAAGTCCAGAATTAAATTTCAATAATATAATTAAACTATATATTGAAAAACACATACTTTAGATGATATTGTGACATGTATCAAAATAGAAATCGAAGCTGGAGATACATATATCACCTTTAAAAACTTCTTCAGGCT
>NW_019943980.1:78724-85184 GCF_002910315.2 Salvelinus sp. IW2-2015 | reverse complement strand
GTATATTTTGTAAATAACAGCTGGCTGCACAATATCTAAGCCGAAGTACTCAATGGTTTTTTGCCTCACCAGCCATGTAGAGTAATATCATGATACGCCTAGACCACACAATTTAAGAGAGTTTTTATCTGTATTTTTCGTTACATACCACCACAGACTGATGCTGGCACTAAGACCGCACTGAATGAGCTGTATTCCGCCATAAGCAAACAGGAAAATCCTCACCCAGAGGTGGCGCTCCAAGTACAGGGTGGCAGGTAGCCTCGTGGTTAGAGCTTTGGACTACTAACCGAAAGGTTGCAAGATCGAATCCCCGAGCTGACAAGGTAAAAATCTGTCGTTCTGCCKCTGAATAAGGCAGTTAACCCACTGTTCCTATGCCGTCATTGAAAATYAGAATTTGTTCTTATCTAAATTGCAGAGTTAAAAAAAGGTACAAAAAAAGAAGCAGGTGACTTTAATGCAGGGAAACTTAAATCCATCTTACCAAATTTCCATCAGCATGTTAAATGTGCAACCAGAGGGCAAAAAATATCTGTACCACCTTTACTCCACACACAGAGACGCAATGAAAGCTCTCAAACCATTTGGAAAATCTGACCATAATTCTATCCTCCTGATTCCTGCTTACAAGCACAAATAAAAGCAMGAYGCACCAGTGACTCAATCAATAAAAAAGTGGTCAGATGAAGCAGATGCTAAGCTACAGGACTGTTTTTCTAGCACAGACTGTAATATGTTCCGGGATTSCTCCAATGGCATTGAGGAGTACACCACATCAGTCATTGGCTTCATCAATAAGTGTATCGATGACGTCGTCCCCACAGTGACCGTACGTACATACCCCAACCAGAAGCCATAGATTACAGGCAACATCCGCACTGAGCTAAAGGCTAGAGCTGCTGCTTTCAAAGAGCGGGACCCTAACCCGGAAGCTTATTAGAAACCCCGCTATGCCCTCAGACGAACCATCAAACAGGCAAAGCATCAATGGAGGACTAAGATGGAATCGTACTATACCCGCTCTGATGCTCGTTGGATGTGGAAGGGCTTGCAAATCCATTATAGACTACAAAAGGAAGCACAGCCGATAGCTGCCCAGTGACACGAGCCTACCAGACGAGCTAAACTACTTCTATGCACGCATCGAGGCAAATAACACTGAAACATGCATGAGAGCATCAGTTGTTCCGGAAAACTGTATGATCACGCTCTCCGCTGCCGATGTGAGTAAGACCTTTAAACAGGTCAACATTCGCAAGGCTGCAGGCATGAAACGGATTACCAGGACTTTCATTTTCAACCTCTCCCTGTCCGAGTCTGTAATGCCAACATGTTTTAAGCAGACCACCATAGTCTCTGCGCCCAAGAACACTAAGGTAACCTACCTCAGGATTCCAAATGGAGGGCTTCTAAACAAGCTTTGCCCCGCAACCCATAAGACTCCTGAACATCCAATCAAATGCTTCCCAGCGACTATTTGGCATTGGCCCCTCTTGACACCGTTTGGGCTACTCTCTGTTGGTTATCACTTTGCATTGTCCACTGTTAATAACGTACCTTTATGTACATGATTACCTCAACTAACCGGTGGCCACTTGGGCACATTGACTCTTTACAGGTACCCCTTAGTCTCGCTATTGTTATTTTAAACTGCTTGCTTCTTTTTAATTAGCTGGTTACCTTTTTATTTTCTTATTCGGAAGTAAGGGATAATTCGTTAAAGTAAGGGCATTTTTATTCGGAAGTAAAGCATTTCGGGCTCGAAAGTAAAGCATTGTAACTTATGTCTACCCCAACCTGTTGCGTATATCGGCGCATGGACTGATAATCCAAATTCAAAAATTTTCAAAATCAAAATGTATTTTATATAAGCCCCTTCTACATCAGCTGAATATCTCAAAAGTGTGCGTTAACAGACTAAAATACCAATTGATTTGATTGATTTGTTGCACTGTTAAGATTATATGGTAGTGGTGATAGGGGCCCTGAGGCACAACGTTTTTGTGAAATCGGAAATTATTGTAATGTTTTGAAAACATTTTAGATCATGCCTTAATTGTGACTGTGGGAACCTTGTCAAGTACCATGGGCCTTCAGGGGGTATGCTCTGTTGATGATGGACGGGGATCTGGACAATGTTTCTTTTAAATCCTTATAACTTTGTTTTTCATACATCGGAACTTACAGGGTCGGACCACATGAGCATGGACATTAGGTCGGAATGTTGATGTTGAGCATAAAATGTAGGTCTTGGAGCCCAATAAGAAGTGTTTTGAAATTCTAGTTTCTCTTCCATGGGAGTTACATTGTGTGTTTCCAGTTGCACCTCATGTCCCTTTATAAGCCCACCCAGACCAGTGCACCCTCATGCCTGGTAATAAAGGCACCACCCAGGGAACAGTGCAACCTTCATGCCCTGTAATAAGGGCCACCCCAGAACAGTTGCACCTCATGCCCTGTTAAGTTAAGCCCCACCCAGGGACAAGTGCACTCATGCCCTGTAAAAGGGGCCCACCTAGACACCGGTTGCACCTTTCATGGGCCCGTAATTTATTGGCCCACCTAGGGGACAGTGCACCTTTCATGCCCTTGGAAATAAAGGCCCACCCAGACAGTGTGCAACCTATGCCCTGTAAAAGCCCACCTAGACCAGCTGCACCTCATGGGCCCCTGTAATAAAGCCCACCAGGGACAGTTGCAAAACCTCATGCCCTGTAATAAAGCCCAACCCCAGGACCAGTCACCCTCATGGCCCCTGTTAATAAAGCCCACCAAGACAGCTGCACCTCAATGCCCTGATAATAAAAAGCCCCCACCTAGGACAGGTGCACCTTCATGCCCTGTAATATGCCCCACCTAGGACAAATGCACCTCATTCTTGCCCTGTAAATATAGCCCCACCTAGGACAGTGGCAAACCTTCATGCCCTGTAATATGCCCACCCAGGAACAGTTCACCTCATGCCCTGTAATAAAAGGGGCCCACCAGGACAGTTCAACCCTCATTGCCCTTAATCTAAAAGCCCACCCAGAAAGTGCCTCATGCCCTGTAATATGCCCACCCAGGACAGTGCACCCTATCCCTGTAATATGCCCACCCAGGACAGTGCACTATGGGCCTTAATATTGGGCCCACCAGACAGTTCCACCTCATGCCCTGTAATAAAGCCCACCCAGACAGTTTGCACTCATTGGCCCTGTAATAAGCCAAACCCCAGACAGTCACCTCATGCCCCTTAATTATGCCCACCCAGACATCAACCTCATGCCCTGTAATAAGCCCAACCCAGACAGTGCACCCTCATGGCCGGTGGTATTAATAAGCCCACCCAACCAGTGACACCTCTCATGCCCTTAATAACCCCACCCAGGAACAGTGGCAACCTCATGCCCTGTAATAACCACCCAGACATGCACCGCATTCCCTGTAAAAAAGCCCACCCAGACAGTTGCACCCCTCATGCCCTGTAATAAAGCCCACCCAGAAGTCACCTCATGCCCCTGTAATAAAAGGCCCACCCAAGACAGACCACCTTCATTGCCCTTTGTAATAAAAGCCCCCATCCCAGACCAGTGCAACCTTCCATGGGGCCCGTAAAGCCCACCCCAGACAGTGCAAAACCTCATTGGCCCTGTTAAATTAAGGCCCACCCAGACAGCACCTCATGCCCTTAATATGCCCACCGCAGAACATGTGCACCTTCATGCCCTGTAATAAGGGGCCCACCCAGGGACAGTGCACCTCATGCCTGTAATAAGCCCACCCAGACAGTGCACCTCATTGCCCATGTTTAATACTGCCCCAACCCAGACATTGGCACCTCATGCCCTGTTAATAAAAAGGCCACCCAGGACCAGTTGCACCTCAGGCCCTGTTAATAAAGCCCACCCAGACACAGTGGACCTTCAGCCCTGTAATAAAGCCCACCCAAGACAGATGCCAAACCTCATTGCCCTGTTAATAAAGCCACCAGGAACCAGTGCACCTCATGGCCCATGTAATTAAGCCACCAGAACAGTGCAAACCTCATGCCCTGTAATAAAGCCCACCCAGAACACTGCACCCTTCAGTGCCTGTAATAAGCCCACCCAGACAAGTCAAACCTCATCCCTGTAATAAGCCCATCCCAGACACGGTTTGCCAGCCTTCTATTTGTTCCCTGTAAATAAGCCCACCCAGGACAGTGCCACCTCATATTGCCCGTGTTAATAAAAGTCCCACCCAGGGACAAGTGCACCTCATATTCATGTGCCCGTAATAACCCACCCAGAACAAGTGCACCTTTCCATGACCCTTAATAAGGGGCCCACCCAGACAGTGCAAAACCCTCATTTGCCCTGTAATAAGCCACCCAGGACAGTGATGCACCCTCATTTCCCTGTAATACTTTGCCCACCCAGAACATGACCTCATTCGCCCTGTTAATAAGGCCCAACCCCCAGACAAGTTGCACCTCATAGCCCCCCTGTAATAAAAAGCCCCACCCCAGAACAGCCATGCCACCTCATTTGCCCTTTAGATAATAAAGCCCACCCAGACACAGTTCAACCCTTCACAACTGGCTTGCCCAGTAAAAGCCCAATCCCCAGAATCTATGACGAGGGCATTTTTATGAGGTGCACCTCATTATGCCAACTGTCTAGGTCGGGATCTTCATTACAGGGCACGTGAGCTTATGCACTGTCTGGGTGGGGCTTATTACAGGCCATGAGGTTGCACTGTTCTTGTGTGTGGCTTATGTACAGGGCCCCCATGATGTGCCATCTATCATTAGTGTGGCATATGTTACCCACAAAGCGGCCACTAGAGGCCAGTTGTGCACTGTCCTACACTCGGTGAGGCTTTATTTGACCACGCGTGTACATAATAGGAGGCGCACCAAGACGTCCTAAGAGCTAGGGCTTATTACATCAACTACCATCGATGCTAGCTCTGCCTCTGGTGGGCATGTATTTACAAGGACATGGAGAAATGTGCCCACACAGCGTCTCACGGTCGGAAGGGCAAATTACAGCGGCATGCAGGTGCACTGTCTGGCGATGGGTATTACAGGGCTTATTATGCAACCTTCAGCGCCCTGTCCTGGTGGGAGCATTATATAACAGGGTGCATCGACGGCGAGTGCACCTCATGGTGGGGACCTACTGTACTGGGCATTGATCGAGCTCTCATGGCGACCTTGTTTCTGGGTGAATTGGGCTATTGATTACAGGCCCAATCTCGAAGGACCAATGCGACTGGACACCATCTACAACTGAACATCTCGGTACTCCATGTAAGTAGAACTATAGAATCTTCTCTCACAACAAAAGAACCAACATATGGTATTGGGTCAAGACCCCACACCACCTCTATAGTTGCTAAGCCACATCAACTGATTTCATGACCTCAATGTCTGATGAGATTCTATGGATGTGTACACAGGCACCACTGCCTAGTACACCGACATATTTGTCAAAAATCGCCTACAAACGAAAGTTATAAGGATTTAAGACCCAGCACGATGAATCGCGAAAATACCCGTCTCCGCCCACAGATACAGTGACTACACATGCGCAACAGGAGGCATAAACCCCCCTGCCCTGCTGAAAATAAGGAGCCCCCAATCGCTATATACCAGAGCAAAGTTTCCCCCACCAGCAATAGACTCAAAACCTGCATGCAGTTTACTAATTGCCAATGCGTTCAAAACATTCACAAATGTTATATACAAGATCTCACACAGCCCAATCAGCAAACCAAGAACCGGGTGCCCTCAGGCCCTAATCCACCACTACCATATATCTACAGTGCACAATCAAAATCAAACGTCAGAATGGTATTGAGTCTGTACACACTTGCAGATACAGCTGATGGAAGAAGGGCCTATAATAAAAAACATTTGATTTGAAATTTGTGAGCATTTCCTCTATCAAGTCACAGACGTCCCGCGCAATGACAACCTGATGAGATAAAAAAGCCCAAACCCCAATCTAGCACCCATAATGCCTATCTCTATCAAAATTGTGCCTGTAATAAAAGCTTCTACTCCATCCGCCGACACAGCCGAAATGCTTACTTCCGATAGTCAAAACAACCATTCTGACCTGTCACCCTTACGAATATTCTCATATTTAAAGCGTTCCCACCCAAGACAGTTTTGGAACCTCATAGACCCGTATAAACATAAAGAGAAACCCTCAAAACCAGAAGACCAAAAAACCCAATGAGATAGAACGACCTTCAAGCTTGCCCAGCATAGAGAGCCTATACAACCAATGAGACAAACAGTAGCGAGACTGTATGCAGGGCACCTCATGCCGTACATAAGCCCACCCAGACAGTCCAACCTCATGACCCTGTAATACAAAAGCCCACCCAGACAGTGCACCTTCGGTAACCTGTACAGAGCAATGGCTGCAGTTTGGCATTTAGGCCCTCCGGTTTAGTTGAGTAATAAAAGCCAAACCCAGACAGT
>NW_019943980.1:77556-78699 GCF_002910315.2 Salvelinus sp. IW2-2015 | reverse complement strand
CATTTTCAACCTCTCCCTGTCCGAGTCTGTAATGCCAACATGTTTTAAGCAGACCACCATAGTCTCTGCGCCCAAGAACACTAAGGTAACCTGCTTAAATGACTACCGACCCGTTGCACTCACGTCTGCAGCCATGAAGGGCTTTGAAAGTCTGGTCATGGCTCACATCAACACCATGATCCCAGAAACCCTAGACCCACTCCAATTTGCATACCGCCCTAAGAGATCCACAGATGATGCAGTCTCTATTGCACTCCACACTGCCCTTTCCCATCTGGACAAAAGGAACACCTATGTGAGAATGCTATTCATTGACTACAGCTCAGCGTTCAACACCATAGTGCTCTCAAAGCTCATCAAAAATCGAAGGACCCTGGGACAAACACCTCACTCTGCAACTGGATCCTGGACTTCCTGACGGGCCGCCACCAGGTTGTAAGGGTAGGTAACAACACATCTGCCACGCTGATCCTCAACACAGGGTCCCCTCAGGGGTGCGTGCTCAGTCCCCTCCTGTACTCCCTGTTCACTCATGACTGCATGGCCAGGCACAACTCCAAAACCATCATTAAGTTTGCCAATGACACAACAATGGTAGGCCTGATCACCGTCAACGACGAGACAGCCTATACGGAGGAGGTCAGAGACCTGGCCATGTGGTGCCAGGACAACAACCTCTCCCTCAACGTGATCAAGACAAAGGAGATGATTGTGGACGACAGGAAAAAGAGGACCGGGCACGCTCCCATTCACATCAACGGGGCTGTAGTGCAGCAAGTTTAGAGCTTCAAGTTCCTTGGTGTCCACATCACCAACAAACTAACATGGTCCAAGCACACCAAGACAGTCGTGAAAAGGGCATGACAAAACCTATTCCCCCTCAGGAGACTGAAATGATTTGGCATGGGTCCTCAGATCCTCAAAAGGTTCTACAGCTGCACCATCGAGAGCATCCTGACTAGTTGTGTCACTGCCTGGTATGGCAATTGCTTGGCCTCCGACCGCAAGGCACTACGTACGGTCAACACTACGTACTGTCCGTAAGGCACTACGTACTGTCCGTACGGCCCAGTACATCACTGGGGCCAAGCTTCCTGCCATCCAGGACCTCTATACCAGGCAGTGTCAGAGGTAGGCTCTAAA
>NW_019943980.1:69912-77531 GCF_002910315.2 Salvelinus sp. IW2-2015 | reverse complement strand
CAGAACGAGATGAGAGCGCGACGAGACACGACAGGAAGGAGCGAGAGAGAAAGAGAAAAGAGAGAGAGAGAGAGAGAGAGAGAGAGAGAGAGAGAGAAGAGAGAGCAGAGAAGGAGAGAGAGAGAGATCGAAGGAGGGGGAAGAGAGATAATGCCCATGAGAAAAAGAGAGTGGTGGAAGAAATGAGAGAGAGAGTGCGAGAGTAGAAGAAATGGTGAGCTTCAGCCCAGAAAGAAGAAAAGAAAGACGAGAGAGAGTAAGCGAAGACTAGAGAAGAGAAAGAGACAGAGAACAGAGCAGAGATCATTACACATCACTCTCCACATCCAGATTAACTCAGAAGGAGGACGAGAAAAAATGAAAGGAAGAAGGGAGTAGAATTATTACGGGGCGGATGAGGGGCTATGAGAGCGGGTAGAGAGGGATGAGAGGTCAGGAAGGGCATACGAGGGTAAAGCACCCGGCCGGGTCAGGGAGGGGATGAGAGAGGAAGTGGGGGATGAGAGGCGGTAGGAGAGGGAATGTGGAAGGTGGTCAGTTCAAAGAGAAAGATTGTGAGCCTCTCAAGAGGAGTAGAAGGAGAATAAAGAGGAAGGAGAGAGGAGGGGATGAAGAACCAGAGAGACCATGAGGGAGGAGGGGAGAGGAGGAAGAGAAGGGGTGAAGAAGAGGGAGAGAGGGAGGAGTGGAGAAGGGAGGAGGGGAGCGAGGGAGGAGAGAGAGAGTAGGTTAGAGAGGGAAAGGCGGGGAGAAGGGAAGAGGAAGGTGAGAGAGGAAAGGCGGGGAGAGAGAGAGGAGGGAAGAGGGAGGAGAGTGGGAGGAGGAGGAGAGCCGGTACGAGGGGAGGAGGGGGAGGCTTAGAGTGGGAGGGAGGGAAGAAGGAAGAGGAGGGGGAAAGAGAGAGAGAAGAGGAGGGAGAGTGGGAGGAGGAGGGGAGACGGAGGGAGGGGAGATTGGGGAGGAAAGGAGAGGGAGGGAGGGGGAAGAGAGGGTGGAGGAAGACGGGAGAGTGGAAGGAGCATCTCTTTAATAAGAATTTACATCCTGAGCGACCTTTTGGAGATCTCTGTATCTTTCTTGCAATGAGTGATACAGTATAGCAAAGAAATGCAAGCCAAAAACAATTTTTTGTCCCCGAACGATTCGGAATATACAGTGTTGCAGTCCTCTATTCTCCAACCTAGATCTGTCCAATGTTGTAATCATTGCCAGAACGTCCCTTCAGAAACCTTCAGGAAGAGTCAATAATTGTTACCAAGCTTGCCAGGGGAAACGGTCTTTTTGAAAACGTTGAATTTGACAAAGAGGTGAATGTTCTCCAACTGACGTCGTCAGAACGTTTTCTGGATCATCATGCTTGCACGAGGATAAAAACCACATTTCTGACAATATTTCGAAAACCATCGCCGGTAACATTTTCTATAAAGCTACCGTGTTATGCCCAAGTCCAGGTGTCCATAATGTAATTATAAAGTTGTTATAAAGCAATCTTAACGAGTAGCGACAATTGGAGGCGAAGGGGAAGGGAAGGGAAGGGAAAAGGTCAGAACGGCCTGCAAAACTAGCCCATTCGCAGCTGTCTGGGTGGGCTATTACGGCATGAGGTGCACTGTCCTGGGTGGCCTTATTAGGGCAATGAGGTGCACTGTATGGGTGGGCTTTATTACAGGGCATGAGGTGCACTGTCTGGGTGGGCTCTATTTACAAAGGGCAATGCGGTGAACTGTCTGGGCTGGGTTATTACAGGCATGGAGGTGCACTGTCTGGGTGGCTTATTACAGGCATGAGGTGCACTGTCTGGGTGGGCTTATTACAGGCATGAGGTGACCTGTCTGGGTGGGCTTATTAGCAGGGCATGAGGTGCACTGCTGGGTGGGCTTATTACAGGGCATGAGGTGCACTGTCTGGGTGGGCTATTACAGGGCATGAGGTGCACTGTCTGGGTGGGCTTATTACAGGGCATGAGGTGAACTGTCTGGGTGGGCTTATTACAGGGCAATGAGGTGCAACGTCTGGGTGGGCTTATTACAGGGCATGAGTGCAACTGTCTGGGTGGCGCTTATTACAGGGCAATGAGGGTGCACTGTCTGGGTGGGCTTATTACAGGGCATGAGGTGCACTGTCTGGGTGGGCTTATTACAGGGCATGAGGTGGCACTGTTCGGTGGGCATTTTACAGGGCTTCTGAGGTGCACTGTCTGCGTGGGCATTTTACAGGGCATGAGGTGCACTGTCTGGGTGGAGCTTTATTACAGGGCATGAGGTGCACTGTCTGGGTGGGCTTTATTACAGGGCATGAGTGGCACTGTCTGGGTGGGCTTATTACAGGGCATGGAGGTGCACTGTCTGGTGGGCTTTATTACAGGGCATGAGGTGCACTGTCTGGGTGGGCTTATTACAGGGCATGAAGGTGCACTGTCTGGGTGGGCTTATTAAGGGCATGAGGTGGCACTGTCTGGGTGGGCTTATTTTACAGGCATGGTGCACTGTCTGGGTGGGCTTATTACAGGGCATGAGGTGCAACTGTCTGGGTGGGCTTATGTACAGGGCAAGCGGTGCACTGTCTGGGTGGGCTTTCATTACAGGGGCATCGAGGTGAACTGTCTGGGGTGGGCATATTACAGGGCATGAGGTGAACTGTCTGGGTGGGCTTATTACAGGGCATGAGGTGCCACTGTCCTGGGTGGGCTTATGACAGGCATGAGCTGCACTGTCTGGGTGGGCTTATTACAGGGCATGAGGTGCACTTGTCTGGGTGGGCTTATTACCGGGCAATGAGGTGGCACTGTCTGGGCTGGGCTTTATTACAAGGGTCATGAAGGTGCACTGTCTGGGTGGCTTATTACAGGGCAATGAGGGTGCCACTGTCTGGGGGGGCTTATACAGGGCATGAGCGCACTGTCTGGGTGGGCTTATTACAGGCATGAGGTCACTGTCTGGTGGGTCTTTATTTACAGGGCAATGAGGTGCACTGTCTGGGTGGGCTTATTACAGGGCATGAGGTGGGCAACTGTCCTGGGTGGGCTTATTACAGGGCATGAGGTGCACTGTCCCCTGGGTGGGCTTATTACAGGGCTGAGGTGAACTGTCTGGGTGGGCATATTAACACGGGCATGAGGTGAACTGTCTGGTGGTGCTTATTAAACAGGGCATGAGGTGCACTGTCCTGGGTGGGCTATATTACAGGGCATGAGGTGACTGGTCATGTGGTGGCCGCATATTACAGGGCAATGAGGTGCACTGTCTGGGCTGGGCATATTTACAGGGCATGAGGTGCACTGTTGGTGGGCTATTACGGGATGAGGTGCACCTGTCTGGGGGGCAATATTACAGGGCATGAGTGCACTGTCTGGGTGGGCTTATTACAGGGCATGAGGTGGAACTGGTCCTGGGTGGGCTTATTACAGGGCATGAGGGTGCACGTCTGGGGTGGGTTATTACAGGGCAATGAGTGCACTGTCTGGGTGGCGCTTATTCCAGGGCATGAGGTGCACTGTCTTGGGTGGGCATATTACGGGCATGAGGTGCCCTGTCTGGGTGGGCCTTATTAGGGCATTGAAAGGTGCACTGTCTGGGTGGGCTTTATTACAGGGCATGAAGGTGCACTGTCCTGGGTGGCTATTCAGGGCATGAGGTGGCACTTCTGGGTGGGCTTATTTACAGGGCCAGAGGGGTGCACTGTCTGGGTAGGGCTTAATTAACAGGGCATAGAGGTGCACTGTCTGGGTGGGCTTATTAGCAGGGCATGAAGGTGGCACTGTCCTGGGTGGGCTTTTACAGGGCAATGAGGTGCACCTGTCTGGGTGGGCTTATTACAGGGCAAATGAGGTGCACTGTCTGGGTGGGCTTATTCAGGGCATGAAGGTGCACTGTCTGGGTGGGCTTATACAGGGCATGAAGGTGCACTGTCTGCGGTGGCTTATTAACAGGGCATGAGGTGCACTGTCTGGGTGGGGCTTATTACAGGGCATGAGGTGCACTGTCCTGGGTGGCGCTTATTACAGGGCATGAGGTGGCAATGTCTGGGTGGGCATCTTACAGGGCATGAGGTGCATGTCTGGGTGGGCTTATTACAGGGCATGAGGTGCACTGTCTGGGTGGGCTTATTTTACAGGGCATGAGGTGACTGTCTGCGTGGCATATTACAGGGCAATGAAGGTTGCAACTGTCTGGGTGGCTTATTACAGGGCATGTAGGTGCCCACTGTCTGGGTGGTTTATTCCAGGGCAATGAGGGTGCACTGTCTGGTGGGCTATTACAGGGCATGAGGTGCACTGTCTGGGTGGGCTTATTACAGGGCATGAGGTGCACTGTCCTGGGTGGCGCTATTACAGGGCATGAGGTGGCACTGCTGGGTTGGCCTTATTACAGGGCCATGAGGTGCACTGTCTGGGTGGGCTTAATACAGGGCAGAGGTGCACTGTCCTGGTGGGCTTATTAAGGGCATGAGGTGCACTGTCCTGGGTGGGCTTATTACAGGGCATGAGGTGCACTGTCTTGGGTGGGCTTATTACACCAGGGCAAATGAGGGAAACTGTCTGGGTGGGCAATATTACAGGGCATGAGGTGGAACTGTCTGGGTGGGGCTTATTCAGGGCTGAGTGCACTGTCTGGTGGGCTTATTACAGGGCATGAGGTTGAACTGTTCTGGGTGGGCATATTAGACAGGGCAATGAAAGGTGCACTGTCTGGGTGGGCATATTACAGGGGCATGAGTGTGCACCTGTCTGGGTGGGCATATTAGCAGGGCATGAGGTGCACTGTCCTGGGTGGGCTTATTACAGGGCATGAGGTGAACTGTCTGGGTGGGCTTATTACAGGCATTGAGTGAACTGTCCTGGGTGGTGCATTATTACAGGGCATGAAAGGTGCACTGTCTAGGTGGCCATATTACAGTGCATGAGGTGCACGTGTTCTAGGTGGGCTATTACAGGGCATGAGGTGCAACTGTCTAGGTGGGGCTTATTACAGGGGCTGAGGCTGCAGCTGTTGGGTGGGCTTTTATTACAGGGCATGAGGTGCACTGTTCCTGGGTGGGCTTATTACAGGGCATGAGGTTTGCACTGTCTAGGTGGGCTTATTTAGCAGGGCATCTGTCTTTCTCTGACTGTTGGGATGGATGGAGCAGGACAGGTCATTTTAGTATGATCTCATTAGTCTGCACTTAGTCTCAGAACAAACAGCCAGTGGCCTCCTGTTTTAACAACTGGATACACTCATACACTACCCTAATGTCTCAATCTGTGTGTTTGTGTGTGTGTCTTTACATTCGAATGCCTCTCCTCTGCTCTACACAATATGGGCTCCCAAGTGGCGCAGTGGTCTAAGACACTGCATCTCAGTGCAAGAGGCGTCACTAGAGTCCCTGGTTTGGATCCAGACTGAATCAGATCCGGCTGTGATTGGGGGAATCCTATAGGGTGGCTCACAATTGGCCCAGTATCACCGGGGTAGAACGTCATCGTCAATAAGAATTTGTTCATAACTAACTGACTTGTTAATTAAAATAAACATCTAATGAACAAGATCTCCCAGATTGACTACATTTTTTCCCAAACATCAAATTTAGATGTTGCTCCAAATGTCAAATTCTGTTTTAAACAGCCTGGGTTGCTCCTCCTGCTGCAGCTGCACCCCGGGTTGCTCCTCCTGCTGCAGCTGCACCCCGGMTTGCTCCTCCTGCTGCAGCTGCACCTCGGGTTGCTCCTCCTGCTGTAGCTGCACCCCGGGTTGCTCCTCCTGCTGCAGCTGCACCCCGGGTTTCTCCTCCTGCTGCAGCTACACCCCGGGTTGCTCCTCCTGCTGCAGCTGCACCCCGGGTTGCTCCTCCTGCTGCAGCTGCAGCTCCTGCTATTTCCGAATTATTAAAACCCCCTAGAGTTGATTGACGCACCGGTCAATCTAAGTAACGTAATAAAAAAATCCCCTTCAAAATCCGTCAGTTGAAGATAGAGATATCTGTTTTGCAAGAGCTGCATCTCAATCCACCTCAATCCGCCGAAGGCCGCCTTCTGCATCTCAATCCACCTCAATCCGCCGATGGCCGCCTTCTGCATCTCAATCCACCTCAATCCGCCGATGGCCGCCTTCTGCATCTCAATCCACCTCAATCCACCGAAGGCCGCCTTCTGCATCTCAATCCACCTCAAACCGCCGATGGCCGCCTTCTGCATCTCAATCCACCTCAATCCGCCGAAGGCCGCCTTCTGCATCTCAATCCACCTCAAACCGCCAATGGCCGCCTTCTGCATCTCAATCCACCTCAATCCGCCAATGGCCGCCTTCTGCATCTGCTGTGGAAGGTTTGTCTCATGTCAAACCAGGAGACATCCCGAAAATCGGTCATCTCACGAAAACGTCTGTAGCGTGGAACTAATGTGACCCCACAGTGGAAATGGGGAGATTATCACGTACCCACTAATGTGACCCCACAGTGGAAAGGGGAAATTCTCACTTACCCGATTTTGTTCTCTGTTTGGTCTACGACCCCCACAAGAATCACAGGACTCGTAGGAAGGTAACTGATACTGGGGGTATGAAGGTAACCGATACCAGGATTATGGTGGTAACCGATACCAGGAGTATGAAGGTAACCGATACCAGGAGTATGAAGGTAACCGATACCAGGATTAACCAGGATTAATGAAAGGTTAACGATACCAGGATGTATGAAGGTAACCGATACCAAGGAGTATTGAAGGTAACTGGATACCTGGGAGTATGAAGGTAACCGATACCCAGGATTATGGATGGCAGAACCGATACCGTACCCAGGAGTATGAAGGTAACCAATACCAGGAGTATGAAGGTACCGATACCAGAGTATGAAGTGTAACCGATATCTGGGAGTATGAAGGTTAACCGATACCAGGATTATGTTGGTAACCGATACCAGGAGTATGAAGGTAACCAATACCAGGAGTATAGGGGGTAACAGATACCTTCCAGTAACCGATATCGGGAGTAGAATGTACGATACTGGGCGTATGAGGGTAACTGAACCCAGAGTATGATGGTGTATAACTGATACCTCCATGTAACCGATACCCGGTGGAAGTATGAATGTAACAGATACTGGGAGTATGAAGGAACCGATAACGGGATTAATGGGGGTACAGAGACCTCCCAGTAACCGATATCGGAGTATGAATGTAACCAATAATGGGAGTATGAAGGTAACCGATACATGGAGTAGAAATGTAATCGATACCGGGAGTATGAAGGTAACCGATTACCAGGAGTATGGTGGTAACGCGATACCTCCCGTAACGATACCTGAAGTATGTTGTAACCGATACCAGGAGTATGGTGTGTGGTAACCGAGTACCTTCCCAGTAACCGATACCAGAGTAATGAATGTAAGCAGATATCTTGTATGTATGAAGGTAACAGATACTGGGAGTATGAGAGAAACCGATGAACGGAGATTTATGGTGGTAACCGATACAGGAGTTATGAAGGTAACCGATACCAGTAGTGGGTGGTAACCAATACCTCCCAGTAACCGACACTGGAGTAATGAATGTAATAAGCCTGTACTAGGGAAGTAGGAAGGTAACTGACCAACGGGAGTATGAATGTAACCGATACTGGGAGTATGAAGTAACGATACTGGGAGTA
>NW_019943980.1:51567-64690 GCF_002910315.2 Salvelinus sp. IW2-2015 | reverse complement strand
CCTTAATAGGGATACTCTGTAAGTAGGCTCAACAGACGGTAGCCCACGCAAACAAAATTAAATGTTATTCATAGGAGTATAGGTGGTCATCGATAACTCCCAGTACAACCCGATATGCGTGTCGGTACAGTATGGAGACATGTAGTGATTCGTGGATATACACTAGTCGAAAGATGGTATGTATCTTGGTGGTCACTCGATACCCTCCAGTAACTCGATAACTAAGGCAGTATGGTGGTAAGCAGCGACTCTTTACAACGCACGTGACTAGGTTAATAGGTGGCTTTCACATGATACACCTCGCACCCCAGTAAACCGAGTACAACCGGGAGTATGAATGTACCGGATACTGGGCAGCTGATGAAGGTAACCGATACCAGAGGATTATGGCTGGTACCGATCACCCGCCTATCCCTCCCCCATGTGATAGCGATATAGCTGGGTGAGTGATGAGAATGTAAGCCGTTGCAACAGAGCATGTGGACTGGGGAGTATGCGCTAGGTACTGAGACATCATCTACAGATGTAAACTTTTGGTATGCGTTAGAAACCGACTTTTATCAACATCTTGCGACTCTCTGCTCTATTCGACTGTACTTCAGAGTTGGGGTGAGATGTAATGAGGGTACAGCAGGGGTTATCCCGATCTGTAAGGTAATCGAAATTGCAGGGCCGAGCCCTTGGGGTATTCTGCTACAAGCTAGGGGATGATCGACTAGAACTAATACCACAATAGGATGCTATGAGAAGGTCGTACGTGACAGGAGTATGAAGGTAGCCTGCCAAATATGCAGGGGAGAGTAGTGATGTGGTGATCTCCCAGTACCCCGGTCCCAGTACGATACCCGTTGAGCTGCTACTGGTGCTGGGGTAAGTATGAAGTGGTAAGAATTGCTGCTACTAGGTTAGAGTATCTGCCGTTAGGTTGATGGCTGTCGAGATAGCTGGAGGAGTTATGTTTGTTGGAACTGTCGATACTAGGTGAAAGGAGGTGATGAGTGGTAAACCCGCGACCAGGGAGTAATCGGGACGATCGACGATTCATCGAGCGAGATGAGGGTAACCGCTACCAGGAACATGAAGGTAACCGATACCAGGAGTATGGTGGTAACTGATACCTCCCAGTAAATGATACTGGGAGTATGAATGTAACCGATACTGGGAGTATGAAGGTAACGGACAACAGGAGAATGAAGGTAACCGACACCAGGAGAATGAAGGTAACCGATACCGGAAGAATGGAGGTAGTTTTGTGCCTACCCCAAAAAAGTGGTAAAATATGGTAAAATATGTGTAAAAAAATACATATATTCGGAGCTTTCTTAAATCTCCTGGATTTAGGACAGACACTTCAAAACCTTGTTCCTTATGATTTACCTTTTGACTGTCTTTTTTGCCATTTATAAATGTATTATTGTCACGTCCTGTCCATAGAGAGTCCTTATTTTCTATGGTAGAGTAGGTCAGGGCGTGACTGGGGGGTTAGTCTAGTTTATTATTTCTATGTGGCGTTCTAGGTTTGTTTTTCTATGTTGGTGATTGTGTATGATTCCCAATTAGAGGCAGCTGGTAATCGTTGTCTCTAATCGGGGATCCTATTTAAGTAGCTGTTTTTCCCACCTGTGTTTTATGGGATATTGTTTTGAGTTAGTGCATGTAGCATCTCTGTAGTCACGGTTCGTTGTTAGTTTATTGTTTATTTGTTTTTGTCTTTGCTAAGTTTCACTTTATTATTAAAATATGTGGAAACCATATTGCGCTGCAGCTTGGTCCAATAATTACTCCAGTGAACGTGACAGTTATTCAATGTGTTTTTATGGGCTATAGTAGTAAATGCCAAATTCAATATTTTATCAAATATTTTTGGGGGATTTTCTTTATACCTAAAGGCATCCTAAAATTCAAAATCAAATAGCTAAATGATCCATAGTATAACCTTTGAAGGAAAACAAATACTTATATGTTATCTTAAAACATCTTAAAKCAGTTCCATTTGTCAACGTAGAACTCCTAAATTGATAGCACAGTTTGTTTCTGCAATTTTACAGCGAGTTAGCGACGTCACATGCTGATATTGACTTTGGTATTATTGTGTGTAACTACCAGACTGAGAGCACTGCATTGTGGGTTTTGTGGTCCACTTAGCTGCAACAGATTTCCACAACGATTTTCGCATGTTGCTCCCAATCTCATTATAACGACGAAATGAAACATTTGTTCACGAAAAAAGTTGTTCTCACATATTAGAGATATTTAACAGTGTAAATCATAGTAATTAGTGGTTRTGGGTAGATTATTCCTTTTAATTTTAATTTTATTCCTTTTATTTTTAATTTTAAGTATCCCAAACCATCCACCATCCACAACGCCCTAGCAAAACAGAAGCCTACTTGATGGCAATAGCARTCACTGTTGCCCCTAGTGGCCGGTTTTGAAGGCATCTCCCAACGTCCTGGGTATCTGGACGAAGTGGATCTTGAGCAACATTGCTGTCTAGTACACTCTTCAGCTTTCACTACTCTAATGTTCTCCACCTAATGTTCTCTCTCTCTCTTCTCCATTCTCCTCAGCACCTACTTCAGATCTCATCTCTCTCCCCAGACAGCTCAGTTCTACCTAATGTCCTGAGAGGAGACAGAAGAGTGCATCCTATTCACATCAGTCACTCAGGTATTGCAAGTCCATGTCTCCCAATATATTTGCCTCTTTAAATAGTCCTCTCATTTCCTCTCCTCTGTTATACTCAGTTTCCTCACTTGGTTTCTTCTTCATTGAGTGCCTGGGTGGCACTGTGTTCTGTGCATCATTTTAACCCTCTGTCTCTCTATTTTCTCTCTCTCTCCTCCTCCTGCCCTGTCTCTCCCTCTTAATTTCGCTCACTCATATCACTCTCTCCCCTCTCTCTCTCCACCCCCTCTCTTTACAATGCTCTACTCCCCCCCTCCCGCCATCCCTCCCTCTACATGTCTCTCTCCCTCTCCCTGTTCCCCTTCTCAGTGTTAATCTCTGAGATGGAGGTCTGTCACACAGACTGCTCAGAGCATTACAGTTCATTTCCTGACTTGATGTGAATGGAGAACATCCATTAAGTTTCACTCATTACCTTTCAGACCATAACATCCTTACATAATATCCTTACTCCATGGACAAGTCATTCCCCCCATATCCCTATCCTTACTCCTGGACAAGTCATTTCTCCTCCATATCCCTATCCTTTACCTCTGGGACAAGTCATCCCTCCATATCCCTATCCTTACTCCTGGGACAAGTCATTCCCTCCATATCCCTATCCGTTACTCCTGGACAAGTCATTCCCTCCAATTCCCTATCCTTACTCCAGGACTGCAAGGGTTGCTCCAAATGGTGCCCTATAGTCTACTACTTTTGGGCCTTGTCAAATTTAGGATGCAGAAAAGATACTCAGAGCGCCGTTTCTACATGAACCATAAAACACTCTCTCCACCTCTCTCAATATAGCATTGCACAGGTTTCTCTATAATGACACACCCTCTCTGGCTTATTGAAGAGAACCATCATGCTGAAGGATCCACTTAACTCCCAAAGCTTGGAGGTCAAATTCTCTCCTCTCCTCCTACATTGTCATTATGCTGCAATAACTGGTAATAATTAGATATTAATTGACTGTCTTATAAAGTTAAATGAAACAACAGGACACAATGACCTCTCTTGGCACTGAGGTGAATTACCAATTATCCGCTCCTCTCTGCTCTCTCCCTCGATGTCTCCTCTATCTCTCTGACGGCTAAACAGGCCAAGCAAAGTCCATTGCAATGATTCTTTAACGCACAAGAACCTTGAGGGGAAGAAATAGAAAGAGTGATAAAAAAAAACAAGAGAGAGAGACGAGAGAAGACAGAGAGAGAGAGAGAGAGAGAGAGAGAGAGAAGAGAGGAGGAGATGAGAGAGAGAGAGAGAGAGAGAGAGAGAGAGCGAGAGAGAGAGAGAGACGAGAGAGATGAGTGAGAGAGAGAGAGAGAGAGCAGAGAGAGAGAGAGAGAGAGAGAGAGAGAGAGAGAGAGAGAGAGAAGAGAAGAGAGTGAGTAATGAAGGTAAAGAGCCGAGAAATAAATCAGCTAATGAGACAGATGGATCACACCCCCAGTGACCTTTCTGTTTCCTTGTCTAATCATGCCCACAGTCATTATGGCCGCTTTATTCACTGTTTACTATTCACAATTACTCTAAGTCACACATGTACGTGCACACACACACACAGCTCCATTCAGTACTTCAGTGGTTGCGTTATCCAGATGTTGTAACCAAGGCACAGCTGGCAAACACAACAAGCATCACACTGGTATCAGGTTGAATCAATTTGACGCATACATATTTGATTTGATTTGGTTACTCTGTTAGCTCCATCCAAATAGTGGTTGTTGTTGAAATCGTTTTACGAGCTAAAACACATCAAGCCACCAATGTCTCTGTGTGGGTTTGTAGCCGGGCAGACAGGCTGGCAGGCAGACAGGCTGGCAGGCAGGCTGGCAGGAATAGAGCAGTTGAACAGTAACAACTGGTGCTGGTCCCCCTGAGAAGAGAACTAGGTAGAAGCCTGGCACAGGAAACAACATGGTGAGCTTCTATCTACAGCACCATGCTTCCTAGCAGAAGAACTAATGTAGAGGGCTGAACCCAGAAACTAAATGGTGAGGTTTCTAGTCTACAAGCTAACCCATGCTCCTAGCAGAGAGAACTATATTGTAGAGCTGGACCAGGAAACAACATGGTGAGTTCTAGTCTACAGCACCATGCTTCCTAGCAGAGAGAACCTAACTGTAGAGCTGGAGCCAGAAAACAACATGGTGGAGTTCTAGTCTACGCACCATGCTTCTCCTAGCAGAGAGAACTAATGTAGAGCTGGACCAGAAAACAACATGGTGAGGTGTTTCTTAGTCTACAGCACCATGCTTCCTAGTAGAGAGACTTAATTAGAGCTGGAGCAGGAAAAAACATGGTGAGTTTCTAGTCTACAGCACCATGCTTCCTAGCAGAGAGAACTAATGTAGAGCTGGACCAGGAACAAACATGGTGAGCTTTCTAGTCGTACAGCACTCGCTTCCTAGCAGAGAGAACTAATGTAGAGCTGGACCAGGAAACAACATGGTGAGGTTTCTAGTCTCAGCACCATGCTTCCCTGAGCAGAGAGAACTAATGTAGAGCTGGACCAGAACACACATGGGTAGAGGTTTCTAGCTCCCAAGCACCATGCTTCCTAGCAGAGAGAACTAATGTAGAGCTGGGACCAGGAAACAACATGGTAGGTTTCTAGTTACAGCAACCATGCTTCCTAGCAGAGACGAACAATGTAGAGCTGGACCAGGACAACAACATGGTGAGGTTTCTAGTCTGACACACCTGTATCACTAAGTAGTGAAGACTAACTCCGAACCAGGAAACAACATGGTGAGGTATTCTAGTCTACAAGCACCATGTTCCTAGCAGAGAGAACTAATGTAGAGCTGAACCAGGAAACAACATGGTGAGGTTTCTAGTCTACAGACCATGCTCTCTAGCAGAGAGAACTAATGTAGAGCTGACACAGGCAAACAACTGGTGAGGTTTCTAGTCTACAGCACCATACTTCCTAGCAGAGAGAACTATGTAGAGCTGACCAGACAACAACATGGGAGGTTTCTAGTCTACAGCACCATGCTTCCTAGCAGAGAGAACTAATGTAGAGCTGGACAGGAACAAACATGGTGAGGTTTCTAGTCTACAGCACCATGCTTCCCTTAGCAGAGAGCACCTAAATGTACGAGCTTGAACCAGGAAACAACATGGTGAGGTTTCTAAGTCTAACAGCACCATGTTTTCCTAGTAGAGAGAACTAATGTAGAGCTGGACGCAGGAAAAAACATGGTGAGGTTTCTAGTCTACAGCACCCATGTTTCCTAGTAGAGAGAGAAATGTAGAGCTTGACCACGAAACAACATGGTGAGCTTTCATAGCTACAGCCACCCATGCTTACTAGTCAGACAGAGAACCGAACAAGTAAAGTGAACCTAGGAAACAATATGGTGCAAGTTTCTAGTCATCAGCCCCATGCTTCCTAGCAGAGAGAATAATGTAGAGCTCGGACCAGACAACAACCATTGGTTGATTCTAGTCTACAGCACCATGCTTCCTAGCAGAGAGAACTAATGTAGAGATGAACCGGAACACATGGTGAGGTTTCTAGTCTTACAGCACCATGCTTCCTAGTAGAGAGAACTAATGTAGAGCCGGACGCAGGAAACAACATGGTGAAGTTTCTAGTCTACAGCACCATGCTTCCTAGTAGAGAGAACTAAGTAGAGCTGAACCAGGAAACAACATGGTGAGGTTTCTAGTCTACAGCACCATGCTTCCTAGCAGAGAGAACTAATGTACGAGCTGGACCAGGAAACAACATGGTGAGGTTTCTAGTCTACAGCACCATGTTCCTAGTAGAGAGAACTAATGTAAGCCGGCAACAAAACAACAGGTTGAGCTTTCTAGGTCTACAGCACCATGCGTCCTAGCAGAGAGAACTAATGTAGAGCTGGACCAGACAAACAAATGGTGAGGTTTCTAGTCTACAGCACCATGCTTCTAGCAGAGAGAACTAATGTAGAGCTGGACAGGAAACAACATGGTGAGGTTTCTGTCTACAGCACCATGCTTCCTAGCAGAGAGAACTAATGTAGAGCTGGACCAGGAAACAAACATGGTGAGGTTTCTAGTCTAACAGCACCATGCTTCCAGCAGAGTTGGAAGGCTTTCTATCACTAAGGGCTATTCAGATTGAACATAAACATCATTTGTTTGTTGTCACAGGGTAACAAAAAATGAATGCGTGAGTGTGGTTTAGGGGAGAGGATGTGGCGGAAGGATGTGTGTGGAGGGGGTTGGGGGGTGGAGTGGATGGTGTGTTATGAGTGTGAGTGTGTGCGAGTGAGTGTATGTGAGAGAGAGAGAAAGCACATTTCCATATTGTTCCACATTACTGTACATGTTTTCATTAACACCGTTCAAAGCAGCTTAGGGGTTCTCCAAGGCCATTTGTGTGCCAGATTCCAGGTACCAGTTGGAAACATGGAATAAAAAATGGGAAACTGCCAGATGTCGAGCCGACCGGAACCATTTTGGCTCTGGAGACCCCCACAAACCAAAGGAACCAATACTATTCCGACTGGGAATTCTAAATCTGACACAAGCTGGTTACACGACACATGGACAGGAAACTGCTTCAGCTTCAAAAACAAGAACTCCAGCCATCGCTAAACTATTTGCACATTATTCCATGGTACATCTCCAACTCTGAGAGGATGTGTTATAATAAATATTCATGTACCAGGGTTATACCTGTCTTTTCTATACTGTGACCGTGCGGAGAGCGAGGGACTGCAGAACAGGAGACAGAAAAGAGGCTGTGCTGTGGAGGCTGCTCTGTGCTATCCTTAGACATAGATACCGGGGGGGGGGGGGGGGGGGGGGTGCAGCCATTCGCTCTCAGATAGATTTCAAAAAATGTACAAATTGAGGCAACCTCTTTGTGACAACTCTTTGTACTCTAGTCCCTTTCCCAAAACTTCGTAATTCATCTTGAAATGTGTCTCTCAAGACAGCGGTAACAGCAAAGAAAAGAACTAAGCTAGATTGCAACACAGTAGATGTAGCAACACAAAAACAGAATGGTTTCCTTGTAAGGCTTAGAGATGTGTTGAATAGACATAGTGGACAATGTTTGGTAGGGAAGGAGCTGGAGATATTAAACAGCAATGTAATATGTTCAAAATAATTCAAAATCTAATCATAAAAATGTTATTTGCACATGTGCCGAATACAACAGGTGTTTTCACCTTACAGTGAAATGCTTAGCTTACAAGCCCTTCCAACAGTGCCCAGTTTTACAAAACAAAATTGAATATAACAAATACTTAAGGAGCAACAATAAAATAACACAGGGGGCTATATACCAGGGATTTCTGTACAGAGTGATATGTTTAGGCTATATACAGGGGATCTGGTACAGAGTCAATGTTTAGGCTATATACCAGGGGAATCTGTACAGAGTCAATGTTTAGGCTATATATACAGGGAATCTGGTACAGAGTCAATGTTTAGGCTATATACAGGGATCTGGTACAGAGTCAATGTTTAGGCTATATACAGGGCATTCTGTTACAGAGTGGAATGTTTAGGCTATATACAGCGGGATTCTGGTCAGATCAATGTTTTAAGGCTATATACCGGGAATCTGTACAGAGTCAATGTTTAGGCTATATACAGGGGAATCTGGTACAGAGTCAATGTGTAGGCTATATACAGGGGAATCTGGTACAGAGTCAATGTTTAGGCTATATACAGGGGATTCTGGTACAGAGTCAATGTGCCGGGGCACTGGTTAGTCAAGGTAACTGAGGCACCATGTACATGTAGGTAGAGGTAAAGTGACTATGCATGGCTAATAAACAGAGAGTAGCAGCAGTGTAAAAATGGGTTTTGGGGACAACGCAAATAGTCTGGGTAGCRATTTGATAAACTGTTCAGGAGTTTTATGGATTGGGGATAGAAGCTGTTAAGAAGCCTTTTTGACCTAGACTTGGCGGTCCGGTACCGCTTGCCGTGCAGCAGCAGAAAAGTCCAAGACTTGGGTGGCTGGAGTCCTTGGCAATTTTTGGGGCCTGCCTCTGACACCGCCTGGTATCGAGGTCCTGGATGGCAGGAAGCTTGGCCACAGTGATGTACTGGGCCGTACGCACTACCTTCTGTAGTCCCTTGCGGTCGGAGGCCGAGCAGTCATACCAGGCGGTGATGCAACCGGTCAGGATGCTGTTGATGGTGCAGCTGTAGAACTTTTTGAGGATCTGAGGACCCATGCCCAATCTTTTTAGTCTCCTGGGGGTGAACAGGCTTTGTCGTGCCCTCTTCACGACTGTCTTGGTGTGCTTGGACCATGTTAGTTTGTTGGTGATGTGGACACCAAGGAACTTGAAGCTCTCAACATACTCCACTATAGCACCGTCGATGAGAATAGGGGCCTGCTATCATTAAWTTGAAGACTTATAGTTTATATCAAAGATTCCTGTAATTAGGGATTACGCGATCAACTGATTAATAACGTAACTAATTAACTATGAATTTGGGGCACCAGGGAACGTATTCAGGTTACAAAGTTATAATTTCCCAATACAACCTTTCAGATATTTTKATATCTGATCAATAGTCTTCTGATTAATGATTTATTTATTTTACCTCACGTTAGTCTCATTCCAAACGTCGTAAATTGTTGGTTATCTGCACGAACCCAGTCTTCACTATGAGTCATCCATACATCAATTGTCTTAAATCATTTATTTATTACTAACTAAGTAATTCACAGAAATGATCTTAATGTATTTGAGCTGGAACAGGAAACAACATGGTGAGGTTTCTAGTCTACAGCACCATGCTTTCTAGCAGAGAGAACTAATGTAGAGCTGGATCCAGGAAACAACATGGTGAGGTTTTCTAGTCTACAGGCACCAATGCTTCCTAGCAGAGAGGGGACAATGTAGAGTGGACGCAGGAAGGCAGGACATGGTTGAGGTTTTCTAGTCTAGCAGGTGGCGAGACGGTGCGTTCGTAGGCAGGAGGAGAGGCTGGAGATGTAAGCTGGGACGCGAGAGGAAGACAAGCGAGTGTGAGGTGTGGTCTGAGTGCTGAGCCAGGGCGGCCGGATGGCGGTTCGCTAGCAGGAGGAGAAGTGGGTGTAGAGCTGGGAGCGAGGGGAGCAAGATGGTGGGAGGGGGTGTGTCTGAGGTCGTAGCAGACACAATAGATCCTACGTAGAAGAGAACTAATGTAGAGCTGGACCAGGAAAACAACAATGCGTGAGGTTTCTAGTCCTACAGCACCATGCCTTTCCTAGCAGAGAGAATTAATGTATTGAGCTGAATCCCAGAACAACATGGTGAGGTTTCTAGTCCTACAAGCACCATCGCTTTCCTAGCAGAGAGAACTAATTAGAAGCTGGAACCAGGAACAACATGGTGAGAGTTTTTTCTAGTCTTACAGCCACCATACTTTACCTAGCAGAGATGAACTAATGTAGAGCTGGGACAGGAAAGCAACAATGGTGAGGTTTTAGTCCTACAGCACCATGCTTCCTAGGCAGAGTTGGAAGGGCTTCTATAACTATGGGCCTATTCATGATTGAACATAAGATCATCATTTGTTTTGTTGTCACAGCGGGTTAAACAAATGGAATGCGTGAGTGTGTGGGGGGGAGAGGTGTGGCGGAAGGTGTGGTGTGGAGGGGGGTTGGGGGGTGGGTGGTGGTTGTGTGTATGAGTGTGAGTGTGGTGCGAGTGAGTGTATGTGAGAGAGGAGAAAGCAATTTCCATATTGTTCCACATTACTGTACGTGTTCAATTAACAGCCGTTCAAAGCAGTCTAGCCCCGGCCGCGCTCTCCCTCCCCACAGCGCCCCATCCCTCCCTGCCTCGCCCTCTCTGTTCTAGATTCAGGTGACCCATTGTGAAACATGGAATAAATGGGAAACTGCCAGTGTCTCGAGCCGAGCCGGAACCATTTCTGGCTTCTGGAGCCCCGACGAGACCGCAAAGGAACCATTACTTATTCCGACTGGGAATCAAAATTCTGACACAGCTGGGTTCACGGGACATCATGACAGGAACTGCTTCATGCTTCAAAAAACGAAACAGAACTCCAGCCATCGCCTAAACTATTGCAATTATTCATGGTTACATCTCCAACTCTTGGAGAGGGATGTGTTAATAGATAAAACTATTCATGTACAGGGTTATACCTGTCTTTTTATACTTGTGCGTGCGGAGAGGCGGGACTGCAGAAACAGCGCAGAAAGAGGCTTTGTGCTGTGGAGGCTGCTCTGTTGCTATCCTTAGAATATGATAGCCGGGGGGGGGGGGGGGGGGGGGGGGGAAGGTCTATCGTCTGGGTAGGATAGATTGTCAGAGGATGGTACGGAAATTGAGGCGCAGCTTGCTTGGTGAGGGAGTGTTTGTATTCTAGTGCGCTGGTGTGGCCCGAGAAGAGCGGTGCGTGATGTCAGTCGTGGTGGAGAGAGGTGTGTTCTCAAGACAGCGGTACAGCAACGGAAATAATAGCTAGATTGAACACAGTAGTGTGGAGGCGGGCGAGAAGAGGGAGCAGGATGTTTTTCCGTTGGTGAGGGGCTATAGGGAGATGTGGTTGTGGAGAGTGGGACAGATGAGGGTGGACATTGGTGGTTGGGGTTTGAGTGGAGGGAGGCGTGGAGAGGTGAGGGGTTGAACAGGCGGGGAATGGTCGGATGTTCATTATCAAATCAAAAATATAATCAATGTTATTTGCCACATGCGCCGAAATACAACAGGTGTTTACCTCTACAGGTGAAATGCTTACTTACAAGCCCTTACCAACAGTGCAGTTTTCAAAACAAAATCTTGAAATATAACAAATAATTAAGGTAGCAACAATAAAATAAAGCAGCGCAGGTATATACAGGGGATCTCTGTTTAGAGAGTGAATGTTTAGGCTATAATACAGGGGATTCTGGTACAGAGTCAATTCGTTTAGGCTATATACCGGGAATCTTGGTAGCAGAAGTCAATTGTTTTTAGGCTATATACAGGGGGAATCTGGTAAGAGTCAATGTGTAGGCTATATCACAGGGATTCTGGTACAGATCAATGTTTTAGGCTATTACAAGGGGATTTGGCTACAGAGTCAATGTTTAGGCTATATAACAGGGGATTCTGGTACAGAGTCAATGTTTAGGCTATATACAGGGGATTCTGGTACAGAGTCCAATTGTTTGGCTATATAAGGAGAATCTGGTACGAGTCAAATGTTTTAGGCTATATACGGGGATTCTGGTACAGAGTCATGTGCCGGGGAACGCTGGTTAGTCAAGCTAACTGAGGGCAATCATGTACATGCTAGGTAGATGGTAAAGGTGGACTATGCATCGGATAATAAACAGAAGAGTAGCAGCAGTGGTAAAAGTGGGTTTTTGGGGACAGCAAATAGTCTGGGTTGCTATTTGATAAGGCGGTCGGAGGGTGTTTGGATGGGGGATGTGGGGGATGGAGGCGTGTGGTAGAGGGAGAGGGGCGCTGTGTGTGTGATCCTACGCACCTTGGCCGGCGTCCGGTCACCCCGCTTCGCCCCGTGCAGCAGCAGAAACTCAACGACTCTGGGTGGCTGGTAGTTCCTTGGCAATTTTTGGGGCTGCTTCTTGAACCGCCTGGTATCGAGGGTCCTGGTGGCAGGAAGCTTGGCCACAGTGCATCGTCACCTCGCGGCCGTACGCACTACTTCTGTAGTCCCTTTGCGGTTTCTCGTCGTCTTGGTTAGTGCACCGCTTGTTCGGAAGACAGGCCGTGGTGCT
Source organism: Salvelinus sp. IW2-2015 (assembly GCF_002910315.2). Taxonomy (NCBI): domain Eukaryota; kingdom Metazoa; phylum Chordata; class Actinopteri; order Salmoniformes; family Salmonidae; genus Salvelinus; species Salvelinus sp. IW2-2015. The sequence continues at coordinate 52,314 of NW_019943980.1, read as the reverse complement.
CTCCGACCTGGGCTTTGACCATGGGGGGATGGCCCAAAAGGACTGAAGCATCCACTATCCATATTAGCAGTGATGAGAATAGGGGGCCTACATATTTGAAGACTTTTTATAGTTATATCAAGTTCCTTGTAATTTAGGGATTCGCATAATGATTAATAAGTAATAATTAACGTATGAATTTGGGGCACAGGGGAATCGTATTCAGGTTTACGAAAGTTATAAATTTTCCGAATAAACTTTCAGATATTTTAATATCTGAATCATAGTGCTTCTGACTTATGTTATTATTTACGTCAGTTAGCTATTCCAGAACGTCGTAAATTGTTGGTGTTATTGCACGAACCGTCTTCACTATGAGTCATCCATACATCAATGTTCTTAAAATCATTTATTTATTACATAAGTAGACTTCACAGAAATGCATAACAAACAAACAAACTAATGGTTATGAATGATAGGAATCTGAGCCTAGGGCTGAACGGCATGGCGGCTGGTAGACATAGGGAATGGGGGTCGACTAAGGAAGTCACTACGAGTTCAATATTATATAATTGCATGCATCTTGTAACAATGAACGCAAGCCTTCATTCGGACAATCTGCTAATCTATATAATATAGCTCAGTGTGTGTCTTGATCGCTGAGAAAACGTTCGTTTCTGTTGGAGAGTTTCGTACCGTCTTTCTGTCTTGGGTTTGTGGATGTATTCAGAGTGACTTCGTTATAGAATGGATGTTTCGGCGTGTGTG
>NW_019943980.1:46678-49346 GCF_002910315.2 Salvelinus sp. IW2-2015 | reverse complement strand
TCTTCGCGTTCAATGATACCGAATCCTAGCTGCAGACTAGTAGTCAATATCAAAGACTTGTTCTTATTCGTCTAAGAGTTTAACCACGTGGTATGGTTAAAGATTCAGCAATTGTCCACAACCTTTGTCCCCTCCTAATGGAGAAAAAACATGGTCTGGTGATAATTTCTCAGAGTTGGGTTTTTATTAGGATTGCAGAAAGGGGCTGTCCCAGGGTGTCTGACCCAACTGGGCTCAGGGGCGGGTCCTCGGATTTAGTTCAAATCAAAATAAATTTTATTTTTCTTAATTAAACAGTCCAACATCATATTACACAATTATACAAACAGTATTATACTCACTCATTCATCTTACAACAATTAGATGTAAACCTCATATCTGAGGCTATTATATAAACAGTGGTATGGTAATGTAGCCACACAGTCTCCCATGAGTTTCCCAAGTTGTGACAAACGGACCAGTTAATAGCTGGAATCTTCACCGATCTTTTATACTTTTTCAGGAACATGAAATGTGTTCGTACCTCCAGTTCTATGAGGTGGAAGAATTTCCTTTTGTCCTCTAAGTTTACCCTCTCTCTAATACTGTGTGGCCATGAGGAGATTCTCAGAAATTTACGACGTCTCTCTGTGACCACAGCAGCCTAGTTGTAGGGGGCAGGGAGAGGCAGGGAGAGGGGGATGGGGCTTGCTATACCCAAGCAGGCAACGTCATGACAGTGGTGTAGTGTTTATGTCAGGAGAGCATCTGTCTACTCTTGTGTCGGTCAGAGTGGCAAACATACACTATTGAATTCCTGTGGTTTTAATATGCATCCCAAATGGCAGCCTATCTGCTACAGGCACTACCTATGGGCCCTGGTCAACAGTAATGCACTATACAGTGAATATGGTGCCATTTGGGAAGCAGACTTGTTTTTTGGAGAAGTGAGTGGTAGGACTGTAGAGGATGGATAAGCATAACCGCCTGCAGAGGAAGAAGAGTAGAAGGAGGAGGAGGAAGAGACATATTTTGATGGAGAGTTTATTTGAGGAGGGTTCTTACACCTTGCTCACAGGGCTTCTCATCTATTCTCTCTCCCTCCATCCCACTCTTTCTATTTTGTCTCTCTATCCCACAGATCATTGTGAACAAGCCCCCCGTGTTCAGGCTCTCTGTCTGCGTGGAGCAGGGATGGGATCGTACAGCTAGCCGGAGGACATATCCATGTATTCACAGCTAGATCACCAACTATCAACCACCTCTAACACTATCCTGTAGAAACACACACCACGCACGCACGCACGACGCACGCACCCACGCACGCGCACGCACGCACGCACCACACACACACACACACACACACACACACACACACACACACACACACACACACACACACACACACACACACACACACACACACACAAACAACACACACACACCACACACACACACACACACATACAAGAATATTGCGGACAATTAGCAGGAAGTAGAGATGCATTTGTGCAGCTAATAAGAAACATATTAGGCATACATTTCTAATCTGATTATTATACTGAGCTTATCATTTGAAAAGTGCACCTTTCAATAAACCATGGTTTTCAGAGAATTAAAATGCTAAAATGTTTTTTATTCTTTCGGACTAATCCTTAATCTGTCTAAATACTTGACGGGGGATTGACAACGGTTAAGGAGAAAGCACGAAGAGAGAGAGAGGAGGTCTTAGCTGACTCTGCGGCCAAGGGACGGCTCCATTATTGTGTAAAAACAATTAAACAGACAATTAGTTGAGCAGTGAAAGAGGGAAGAAAGGGGAACAAAAATAGTCTTAATACACTGATGCATTTCAGAAGAGCTCATAGAGAGAAGAGAGAGAGAGAATGGAGAGAGAGAGAGAGAGAGAGAGGAGAGGAGAGAAGAGAGAGAGAGAGAGAGAGAGCTTTCTTTCTCTGGTCTCTCTCTTCTCTATCTCTTTCTCTATCTCTTTATATTTTCTCTCTCCTTCATTTATTCCTCTTCTCTCTCTCTCTCTCTCTCTCTCTCTCTCTCTCTCTCTCTCTCTCTCTCTCTCTCTCTCTCCCTCTCTCCCTCTCTCTCCTCTCTCGTCCATGATCCACAGTATCATATCCAGAGAATGAGAGAAAACTGTGCGCACAAGAGAGGGGGAGAAACAGCAGAGGAGAGAGGGATGAGCAGGCCCAGCCACAGGGGAAACAAATGGCCTTAATTATACCAGTGTTTGTCATCAGTCTCTTGTCTGGCCTGTATCCCTGCAGCCCCCTAAAGGCCCCTGACGTCCTTTGGGTTGTGGATGGGAAATTAGACGAACACAGCGTGTGTCTGAGGAATGACTGTGGTGTGAATTTAACCACTAGTTACCAGCAGTAGTTCACATCAACAATGAGAGAGAAGATAAGGAGAATAGAAAACATAGAACAGAAACACATTCCAACTAACGCCATAATTGAAGAGCAGGGACTCTCCGTAATCCTGTTGCCTGAAGTTAAGGCGAATGTCTCAATTTTCTTTGGAGATTGCGTTGGATACAACCCACTGAACTGTGAGTAAAGACAGACACTGTCTTTGATATGATGAGAAAGAACATCGATAAAGAATGAGCCAAATTCACTCAACTGATTTGTGGAAGCTTGTGGAATCTACCCGAAACGTTTGTTCCAAGTTA
>NW_019943980.1:43439-44987 GCF_002910315.2 Salvelinus sp. IW2-2015 | reverse complement strand
GATTCACAAGATCTGTATCTTTCATTTGGTGTCTTGGACTTGTGATTTCATGAACATTTGATTATATGATATCCCTGTGGCTTTAGGCTAGGCTATGCTAGTCAGCTTTTTTGATGGGGGGGATCCAGGATCCGGGGTTGTGACTCGTTAGAGGTTATTAAGTCGTTTTTTGGGATATCTGTACTTTACTTTGCMATTTATATTTTTTACAACTTTTACTTCACTACATTCCTAAAGAAAATAATAAACACAAATGCTCCATTTGTAAATTAATGTCTGAGTGTTGGAGTCTGTCCCTGACTATCCGTAAATAAAAAAAATATGTACAAATTGGGCCGTCTGGTTTGCATAATTTAAGGAATTTGAAATTATTAATATTTTTACATTTACTTTTGATACTTAAGTATATTTTAGCAATTCCATTTACTTTTGATACTTAAGTATATTTAAAACCAAATACTTTTAGACTTTTACTGAATTATTATTTTACTGGGTGACTTTCACTTTTACTTAAGTCATTTTCTATTAAGGTATCTTTACTTTTACTCAAGTTTGACAATTGACTACTTTTTCCACCACTGCCAAATGGCACCTAATTCCCTGTCCCAAAGTAGTGCACTAAATAGGGAATAGGGTGTCAGTTGGGACAGCCTGTTTGGCTAAGGCAGGCATTTATACAGCCACACAGTCAGTGCTGTACACAATGGACAGACAGGTGGGCAGAGAAACCAAACCACATGTTCAGAGAAAATAGTGTGAAAAGATTGATCTATTTACACACTGACACTGACCAATGGCATGGCAGCATGGTGCTTAGGACTTGTGTTAGGAATAATAGCGCTCCATGGAGATGCAATACAATCTTTCGAGTGTGAGGATCTTGGTCAAGACATTGTGAGTAGATGGTTGTTTTTCCTCAGAGTATACATGGAAAGTGCATTGTATTACAAAACAACAGAAACAGAGGGAGAGGGTTCACTGAAGACTGTCACGTCAGGGCCTCTTAGGGGAAATGAAGATTAACCATGTTCCTAAAGTCTCATGGACAGATGCACAAAACATAACTGATATTGTAGCGTCTATCAACAGACTGTGGGATGCGAAGACTAATGAGGAACTTTGTTCCCATGCACAGATTTGTCGTCKCTGATCATTTGGACAAATCACGATTTTTCAGGTGTTCGCAACTTTTGAATTTTGGAGGGGGGAGGGACGTTTGGCCCATGGAATTCCTTGTAACTTGCTAACAGAGGAGGTGGAGCGCTGTGTCTGTTCCACATTCTAGTATCTTTTCAAACAAGTCTGCCCCCAGGACTTAATTGACCCTGTCCCCAGGTTACTCTCCGGCCCACCACTGGCCCACAACAAGAGCCAAAGTCAGCCTCCATCTGAGCCACAAACATAGCCCTCTCACTGGGGGTCAGAGCCCCAGACATAGCACTCTCACTGGGGGTCAGAGCCCCAGACATAGCACTCTCACTGCTGGTCAGAGCCCCAGACATAGCACTCTCCCTGGGGGTCAGAGCCCCAGACATAGCCCTCTCACTG
>NW_019943980.1:40002-43414 GCF_002910315.2 Salvelinus sp. IW2-2015 | reverse complement strand
TGTTGGGGGCTCTGAACCCCAGGGAGGCTAAGTCCATGGCTCACTGAACCCCCACGGGAAAGGGTCATGTTGGGGTTCTACTTCACAGCGGACAAGTGCGCTATGTCTGGGGCATCTGCTCCCAGTGGAGAGATGTATCGTTGGGACTACTGACCCCACAGGGACAGAGGGCTGTTTGGGGCTGACCCACAGGAGAGGGTTGTCTGGGGCTCTGACCAGGGAGAAGGGCTTATGTTGGGTGCTCTGACCCCAGGGTACGGAGCTGCTGATCGGGGTCTGACACAGGGAGAGGGCTATGTCGGGCTCATGACCCCAGGGAGAGTGCTTATGTCTGGGGCTCTGACCTCCTAGGGAGAAGGCTAATCTGGGCTCTACCCAGGGAGTCTAATCTGGAACTCTGACCCACAGGGAGAGGGCTATTGTTTGGGGTCATGACCTCAGGGAGAGTGCTACTGTCCTGGGATCTGACCCCAGTGAGAGTGACTATGTTTTTTATGGGGCTCTGACCTCAGGTGAGGCGTATGTGTGGCTTGACCCAGGGAGCGTGCTATGTCGTGGGCCTCTGAGCCCCAGGAGGTGCTATGTCTGGGGATCTGACCCCAGGAGAGGCTATCTGGGACTACTGACCCCCACTGAGAGTGATATCGTCTGGGGCTGACCTCACCAGGAGCGTGCTAGTGGGCTCTGACCCACAGTGAGCAAGGCTATGTCTGGGCCCTGACCAGGAGAGTGTATGTCTGGGGCTCTGACCCCAGAGGGCTATGTCGGGGTCTGACCCCCAGGGAGAGTGCTATGTCTGGGACTCTGACCCCAGTGAGAGTGTTGTCTGGGCCTGCCCCCAGGGAGATGCTATTGTCCTGGGGCTCTGACCACAGTGAGAGGGCTACTGCTCTGGGGCTTCTGACCCCAGGAAGTGCTATGTCGGGGTCTGACCTCAGGAGAGTGCATGTCTGGGACTTCTGACACCAGTGAGATGTGCTATGTGGGCTTGACCCCAGGGAGATTGTGCTAATGCTCTGGCTCTGACCCAGATGAGAGGGCTATGTCGGGGCCTCTGACCCCAGGGAGTGCTGCTTGGTGGCTTTGACCAGCAGTGCAGAGTGCTATGTCTGGGGCTCTGACTCCAGTGAGAGTGCTATGTCGGGGCTCTGACCCCCAGGGAGAGGGCTAATGTCTGGGGCTCTGACCCCCAAGGAGAGTGGCTTTATGGTTGGGGCCTGCTGACCCCATTGAGAGTGCATTCTGGGGCTCTGACCCCCAGCTGAAGTGCTATGTCCTTGGCTGACCCCAGGGAAGGTGCTATGTCGGACTTCTGACCCCCCAGTGAGAGTGCTATGTCTCGAGGCTCTGACCCTCTGAGTGAGAGTGCTATTTGGGGCTTCGACCTCAGTGAGAGTCATCTGGGGCCTGACTCCAGGAGAGTGCTAATGTCTGGGGACTCTGACCCAGTGAGAGTGCATGTCCTGGGCGCTTCTACCACAGTTAGAGAGGCTAGTCCTGGGGCTCTGACCCAGGGAAGAGTCATGTCTGGGGCCTGACCTCACAGTGAGAGGGCTAATTCTTGGGCGCGTCTGACTCCCATTTCCCAGACATAGCCGTCTAACTGGAAGTTTCTTTCTACCCTGACCCAACCTGTACCACCACCAACACTACAGACCCCTGACCCACACAGACCCACCATCAAAACTATAGACCCCTGTCTCAACCTGACCCACCACCAACCCTACAGACCTACAGATTTACAGTTGAAGTCAGAAGTTTACATACACTTTGGTTGGAATCAATAAAACTTGTTTCAAACTTGTAACAAATTTCTTGTTAACAAACTATTGTTTTGGCAAGTCGATTAGGAATTAGGACATCTACTTTGTGCATGATATATTTTCCAACAATTGTTAACAGACAGATTATTTCACTTATAATTCACTGTATCACAATTGCAGTGGGTCAGAAGTTTACATACACTAAGTTGACTGTGCCTTTAAACACCTTGGAAAATTCCAGAAAATGATATCATGGCTTTAGAAGCTTCTGAGAGGCTAATTGACATCATTTGAGTCAATTGGAGGTGTACCTGTGGATGTATTTCAAGGCCTACCTTCAAACTCAGTGCCTCTTTGCTTGACATCATGGGGAAATCAAAAGAAATCAGCCAAGACCTCAGAAAAAACATCGTAGACCTCCACAAGTCTGGTTCATCCTTGGGAGCAATTTACAAACGCCTGAAGGTACCACGTTCATCTGTACAAACAATAGTACGAAAGTATAAACACCATGGGACCATGCAGCCATCATACCACTCAGGAAGGAGCATTCTGTCTCCTAGAGACACGTACTGTCACGTCCTGACCTTAGTTCGTTTTTTATGTCTGTATTTTAGTTTGGTCAGAGCGTGAGTTGGGGTGGGCATTCTATGTTGTTTTTCTATGTTTTGGTCTGTGCGTTATATTTCTATGTGTTTGGCCTAGTATGGTTCTCAATCAGAAGCAGGTGTCGATCGTTGTCTCTGATTGAGAATCATACTTAGGTAGCCTGTTTTCCCACTATGGGTTGTGTGTAGATGTTTTCTGTTTCAGTGTTTGCACCATTCGGGACTGTTTCGGTTTTTATTTTGATTCTCTTGTTCTTTTTGTATTTTGTATTCATTCTCATTAAAAGATATTATGGATACGTACCACGCTGCATATTGGTCCGATATTTCCTACTCCTCCTCAGACGAAGAGGACGAAAGTCGTTACACGTACTTTGGTGCAAAAAGTGCAAATCAATCCCAGAACAACAGCAAAGGACTTTGTGAAGATGCTGTAGGAAACAGGTACAGAAGTATCTTAATCCACAGTAAAACGAGTCCCATATCGACATAACCTGAAAAGCTGCTCAGCAAGGAAGAAGCCACTGCTCCAAAACTGCCATAAAAAGCCAGACTACGATTTGCAACTGCATATAGGGACAAAGATCGTACTTTTTGGAGAAATGTCCTCTGGTATGATGAAACAAAAACTGAACTGTTTGGCCATAATAACCTTTGTTATGTTTTGAAGAAAAAGGGGGAGGCTTGCAAGCCGAAGAACACCATCCCAACCGTGAAGCACGGGGGTGGCAGCATCATGTTGTGGGGGTGCTTTGCTGCAGGAGGAACTGGTGCACTTCACAAAATGTATGGCATCATGAGGGTGGAAAATTATGTGGATATATTGAAGCAACATCTCAAGACATCAGTCAGGAAGTTAAAGCTTGGTCGCAAATGGGTCTTCCAAATGAACAATGACCCTAAGAATACTTAAGCAAAATGGCTTAAGGACAACAAAGTCAAGGTATTGGAGTGGCCATCACAAAGCCCTGACCTCAATCCTATAGAAAATGTGTGGGCAGAACTGAAAAATCGTGTGCGAGCAAGGAGGCCTACAAACCT
>NW_019943980.1:35572-39392 GCF_002910315.2 Salvelinus sp. IW2-2015 | reverse complement strand
GGGGGGAGTTCAACAGGGCCCACGTTAGGGAATCACTGGTGCTCATCTCTGCCTTCTGGCTTCAATTGTTTATAAGAGGAGGCTGCTCTCCATCTCTCTTCATCGCTCTCTCTATATGTCTTTCTCTGTTTTGGGGTTTTAAGTAACCACGGCAACAAAGGCAGCTTCATTTATTGTTTTGCAGTGTGTGTGTGTGTGTGTGTGTGTGTGTGTGTGTGTCTGTTCTTCTGTTTAAGTATGCATCAAATCACCTCTACACTTTCCCCCCATACACGTTGTGAACAACTCATCTCCTGGAAATGTGTACAGAGTGGGGAGGGAGGACAGAGAAAACGGTGGTGTTGTTGATTTTCCAGGATAGCTGTGTTAGCACAGCAGCGTGCTAGCCAGAACATTCTGACTGTCATACTATGGAGGAGGCAGGATATGGTTCTGTTTACAGATTCTAGAATGGGGTATGAAGATACATTCTACAACCAGCTCTCTCAGTCTCACGTCAGAAATAGACGTTCATCCATGTTTCTCAAACGCCAAATTTCGATGTTGTTCCAAGCGTCAAACTTCAAAGTGTTTAAGGTCAAGTTTACAAATGAATATCTAAAGGTTAGGGTGAACTTTAGGCATTAACTGTGACATTTTAAGGTTAGGCATTACCTCTCATGGGTTAAGGTAATGATAAAGGTTTGGGATAGGCTTAAAACAAAAATGTAAACTTTCTATTGCTGGATGCTAACTTAAAACCTTTGCGATCAGAGACAGATGCATCCGCCATCCCCGTCCACCATGCCTGAAACCTACTTGAAGGTAACAGCGCTCACTGTTGCCCTTGGTGACCGGTTTACACTTCATCTCACAACCTCTTCGGACATGGATAAACGTCCAATACGGACTTGTATCACAAGTGACCTGCCTGAAATTAAAGATGGTTACAGTAAAATAAGAAAGTACATTTGAGAGAACATATTCCTATGAGGTGTTCCTCTCCCCTCCTCCCCAACAGACCAGATGTGACAGGGCCTTTCAATCATCAGGGTTCACTTATCTCACAGATCAACTAATTGAATGTTACCTGTAGTGAGAGAGCCAGAGGACACAGCACCATGCAACACACACACACACACACACACACACACACACACACACACACACACACACACACACACCACACACACACACACACACACACACCACACCACACACACAACCACACACACACCACACACACACACACACACACCACAACACACACAACACACGACACCACACCAACCAATCGCAGGCGGGGAAATTACGATACCCTATCCAGTGAGGAACGACACAAAGGGGTTTAAAGGACGCAGGAGAAGAAGATATTCTGTTAGGGCTCCGTATGATGTGTTTTGATGCAACAGACAGCGAAACAAGGACTACATTTGTCATGTGTGTGTGTGAGGTGTGTGACGTGTCAGCTGTGTGTGTTAGGTGTGAGGGTGAGGTGTTGTGGTCAGGTGTGTGGGTGAGGTGTGTGTCAGGTGTGTGTGTAAGGCGTGTGTCAAAGTGTGTGTGTGAATGTGTGTGTGTGTGTCAGTGTGTGGTAGGTGTGTGATGTGTGAGGTGTGCTGCAGGTTTGAGACCCATTATTAGGAGGGTATTTCTTGTCTTCTCTCTCTCAGATTCCATGGAGATAGTGACCTGCCTCCACATTACATTCTCCTCCTGCACTCTGTGAGGCTGAACATAGCAATGCTAACATCCCTGCACACGTCTCACAACCAGAGGTAAACACACACACTCACGTCTCACACCCAGAGGTAAACACACACACACGTCTCACACCAGCCAGAGGTAATACACACACACACGTCTCACACCCAGAGGTAACCACACACAGCACGTCTCACACCCAGAGGTTAAACATCACACAACGTTCACACCCAGAGGTAAACACACACACACGTCTCACACCCAGAGGTAAACACACACACACGTCTCACACCCAAAGAGGTAAACACACACACACGTCTTCACACCCAGAGGTAACACACACACACGTCTACAACCCAGAGGTAAACACACACACACGTCTCACACCCAAGAGGTAAACACACACACACGTCTCACACCCAGAGGTAAACAACACACACGTCTCACACCCAGAGGTAAACACACACACACATTCACAGCCAGAGGTAAACACACACACACATCTCACACCCAGAGGTAAACACACCGTCTCACACCCAGAGGTAAACACAACAACACATCTCACACCCAGAGGTAACACACACGTCTCACACCCAGAGGAAAACCTTCCTATTTACCTCTCCCCGTGTTCATAGCCTGATAAGACTCAACGAAATCTGGGACCTTTTCTATTTTATTTTTTACAAATGTCAGATAAAGTCATCAATCATTTTATACACAGAAAGCCGATTAACTCTTCTAGCCAGCCTGGTGGCAGAGGCTAGTAGTGGGGACGAGGGCCTGCGTCCCAAAAGGCAGCCTAATTCCTATATAGCGTATATAGTTCTTTCCTAAATTAAGTGCACTATGTAGGGCAAAGGGTGCCATTTGGGATGCAGCCACAGGATAACTCTAAGGGACAAGGTGGAGGGTAAAGAGCTCTGAGATAAATTGGATTTAGTCTCTTTATATTCTTAAATATAGATGTATTATCCATACCCTCTTTGGTTGACCAAGCAGGTTTATACTGATGTGAATAGAACGTCTGTGTATTCAACAAATGGTTTGGATTTGAGATTTTAAAGATTATGCTTTTTTTCTGATAGTTTTTCATCTTGTTATATATACAACGTAGATGTTTGTCCTGTCTACCTTGCTCCATCTTTACTAGCAGTAAATCCTGAGCCGCTCCCTCTATCCCCCTGTTAGAGGGCAGGCGCCAAACTCACAGTAGTATTACAGGCACATGGGAAAGCAGGCTATTAGTATTTCACTGTCGCGAAATGATGCAATGCAACCGTGTGTGTATGTCTGTGTGTGTGTATGTGTGTGTGTGTGTGTGTGTGTGGTGTGTGCGCGTGTGTGCGTGTGCGTGTGCGTGCGTGTATGCTGTTGTGTCTGGTGGTGTGTGTGTGTGTGTGTGTGTGTGTGTTGTGTGTGGTGTGTGTGTGGTGTTGTGTGTGTGTGTGTGTGGTGTGTGTGTGTGTGTGTGTGTGTGTGTGTGTGTGTGGTGGTGTGTGTTGTGGTGTGTGTGGTGTGTGTGTGTGTGCGTGTGTGTGCGTGTTGTGTGGTATATGTGGTGTGTGTGTGTGTGGTGTGTGTGTGTGTGTGTGTGTGTGTGTGTGTGTGTGTGTGGTGTGTGTGGTGTTGTGTGTGTGTGTGTGTGTGTGTGTGTGTGTGTGTGTGTGTGCTTGTGTGTGTGTGTGGTGTGTGTGTTATGTGTGTGTGTGTGTTTCACCAGTAGATAGAGAGCATGTGTAAAATCCCAGAAGGTCCAGGTCAGTTTCCAGTCTCCAGCCTTGGCAGTAGCAGCACTGTATAATGTGGTGTGTGTTGTTTGGGTGTGTGTTTTGTGTCCTCTTGGGGCAGTGTGTGTTAGTCTCCGGGTGCATGCTGTTGGCAGGATTCGGCCAGGACAAGATGTCCAGTGAAACCCCCCAGTTAGCTGGCCAGGCGTTGCATAATGCCCGTTTAGCATGGCAACCAATTTGGGATTTTCCTCAGCCTCTGACCCCTCCATGGGCCCTTTACTGGGATCAACACTGTGACGCGCTGTAGCAGATGGATAATGAATCTCTCTCTTCTATCCCTTCTCTCTCTCCTCTCTCTTTCTCTCGCTCTTCTCTCTCTCTCTCTCTCTCTTCTCTCTCACTCTCCC
>NW_019943980.1:30791-33476 GCF_002910315.2 Salvelinus sp. IW2-2015 | reverse complement strand
TCTACCTCTACCTCACTCCTCTCCCTCCTCTCTTCTCCTCTACCTCTACCTCTCCTCTCTTCTCCTCTACCTCTACCTCTACGTCTACCTCACCTCTCCTGTCTCTCTTCTCCTCTACCTCTACCTCTCCTCTCCTGTCCTCTCCTCCTACTTCTACCTCCTCTCCTGTACTATCTTCTCCTCTACCTCTCCTCTCCCTCCTGTCCTCTCTTCTCTTCTACCTCTCCTCTCCTGTACTCTCTCCTTACATCTACCTCTCCTCTCCTGTCCTCTCTTCCTTCTACCTCTACCTTACCTCTCCTATCCTGTCCTCTCTTCTCTTCTACCTCTACCTCTACCTCTACCTCTACCTCTACCTCTACCTCTCCTCTCCTGTCCTCTTCTTCTCTTCTCTTCTACCTCTACCTCTACCTCTCCTATCCTGTCCTCTCTTCTACCTCTACCTCTCCTCTTCTTCTCCTCTCCCTCTACTCTCCTCTATCTCTACCCTCCTGTACTCTATTCTCCTCTACCTCTCCTCTCCTCTCCTTTCATCTCTTCTGCCTCTCCTATCTTATCCTGTCCTCTCCTCTCCTCTACCTCTACCTCTCTTCAACCTCTACCTCTACCTCTCCTCTATCTCTACCTCTCCTGTACTCTATCTCCTCTACCTATCCTCTTCTCTCCGTTCATCTCCTCTACCTCTCCTCTCATCTCCAGTCCTCTCTTCTCCTCTACCTCTCCTCTATTCTCCTTCCTCTCCTCTCCTATCTTCTCCAGTCCTCTCTTCTCCTCTCCTCTCCTCTCTCTCTTTTTCTCCTCTACCTCTACCTCTCCTATCTTCTCCTGTCCTCTCCTCTCCTCTCTTTTCCTCTCACACATACACTACATCTCATTGACTCAGTATGTTTAAAGTCAAACCAGCTGAAAGCTGTGTTGGGCTGAGATGGACCATTACAACCATAGAATCAGGCATCACCATAAGCAGCCATACTGGCAGAACCATTAAATGGTATATATATACTATATATATATATATATATATAATATATATATAAATATAATTTAAATATAATATATAATATATATAATATATTATAATATATATATATATATATTACTATATTATATGGTACATTTTATGGTGTTATCATTCTGTGGACAGAACCATGACCAAGTCACCGAGTGATTGTGGAATCAATGTGGAACTTATATAGCCATGTTATGTCCATGGTTGACATAGAATTAGATTTACTCTAAATTATTTGATTGGAATGATGCACTTAATGGTGTCTTGGGAATGATACAGCCCCTTCGTGACAGGTGTATTTCCCAGGAGGCCTTTCCAGGCTGGTACCGGAGACACTGCAGGAGGTTAAATTAATATGTCACTCCACCACCAACCTATCAGATTACCACCAGCCCTGAGCTGGAGATACGACCTGCACCAGACATCACACACATGCCCACACACACACACGAACGTACGTGCACACACAGACACCAGGAAACACACACAGACACACAGCATGTTAAAGCCTGTCTGTATCTGTCTCTGCTCAGACTGTGAGGGCTATTGTAGGGACCCATCACCTGTCATTTGAAAAAACAATTCAATTAAATCTTAGTGTGGTACTCATCTCATCTCAGGTCTGAACACCGTGCTATTCAAAGACTTCACCTTGCCTGATCGCTCTCTCTGTCTCTGTCTCTCTCACTCTGTTCCCCCCCTCTCCCCGCACCACCCCCCCTCTCTCTTTATTTCGATTTTGTTCTATGGGTTGAGAATATTTAATTTGTGATTATGGAGATGGTCAAAGCACCAATTTAACCCGTCACCCTAGTTTTCATACCTCTAATTAATGCCATCTCCTTGGAAACCCAGAGTGACTATAGAGCAATCTGTCTGTCATAGTGTCGGTAGAGAACACATGTTGCCAGACACAGAGAGATAGTTAAATAGACACATGAGGTCAAGCCAAGCCAGAGATCCCCGATAGAAAACTCACAGAAACATCACAAATCATATAATGAAAGCATCAAGCCATCATAAGTACAGAGAATTATCTAGGGCAATCAATTAAAGACAAAGCCTCTATTTTAGTACACATTCACACACAATTTGCAAGATGTCAAAGCAGGAAGGAACATAATTCATACAACCTAGACTAATAGGATGGTTGTTTTGGTCTGTGAACTGCAACAGAGATATGCTTGTAGGAACCTAGGTCCCTTTGAGACGCACGCAAACACACACACACACACACACACACGTGTAGACAGGAGTGATCTCTATGGTATTACTGCCAGTTAGACAGGAGTGATCTCTATGGTATTACTGCAGTTAGACAGGAGTGATCTCTATGGTATTATTGCAGTTAGACAGGAGTGATCTCTATGGTATTACTACAGTTAGACAGGAGTGATCTCTATGGTATTACTGCAGTTAGACAGGAGTGATCTCTATGGTATTACTGCAGTTAGACAGGAGGATCTCTATGGTATTATTGCAGTTAGACAGGAGTGATCTCTATGGTATTACTGCAGTTAGACAGGAGTGATCTCTATGGTATTACTACAGTTAGACAGGAGTGATCTCTATGGTATTACTGCAGTTAGACAGGAGTGATCTTTAAGGTATTACTGCAGTTAGACTGGGAGTGATCTCTATGGTATTACTGCAGTTAGACAGGAGTGATCTCTAAA
>NW_019943980.1:15736-27070 GCF_002910315.2 Salvelinus sp. IW2-2015 | reverse complement strand
CACACGCAACACGCACACGCACACACACACACACACACACACCACAACACACACACACACACACACACACACACACACACACACACACACACACACACACACACAACACAACACACACACACACCACACACACACAGGTATTACTGCAGTTAGACAGGAGTGATCTCTATGGTATTACTACAGTTAGACAGGAGTGATATCTATGGTATTACTGCAGTTAGACAGGAGTGTTCAAGTAACACATCACATCAAGAGTTCAAGTAACAGACACATCTCAACATCAACTGTTCAGAGGAGACTGCATTAATCAGGCCTTCACGGTTGAATTGCTGCAAAGAAAGGACTTCTAAAAGAAACTTGCTTGGGCCAAGAAACATGAGCAATTAAACCGGTGGAAATCGGCCCTTTGGTCTGATGAGTCCAAATTTGAGATTTTTGGTTCCAACCGCGTGTCTTTGTGATACACAGAGTAGGTGAACGGATGATCTCCACATGTGCGATTCTCCCCGTAAAGAATGGAGGAGGAGGTGTGATGGTAAGGGGGTGATTTGTTGCTGACACTGTCTGTGATTTATTTCTATTTCAAGGCACACTTAACCAGCATGGCTACCACAGCATTCTGCAGTGATACGCTCTACCATCTGGTTTGCACTTAGTGGGAATATCATTTGTAATTCAACAAGACATTAACCCAAAACACACCTCCAGGCTGTGTAAGGGCTATTTGACCAAGAAGGAGAGTGATGGAGTGCTGCATCAGATGACCTGAACTCCACAACCACCCGACCTCAACACAATTGAGATGGTTTTGGATGAGTTGGACCGCAGAGTGAAGGAAAAGCAGCAAACCAGTGCTTAAGTCATAAAGCCTTCGAGACTGTTGGAAAAGCATTCCAGGTGAAGCTGGTTGAGAGAATGCCAAGACCGTGCTAAGCTGTCATCAAGGCAAAGGGTGGTTACTTTGAATAATATCAAATATAAAACACTTTTTTGGTTACTATATATGTGATATTTCATAGTTTGATGTCTTCACTATTATTCTACAATGTAGAAAATAGTAAAAATAAAGAAACCCTTGAATGTTTAGCTGTGTCTGTCACATTCTATAATGATGTGAGAAAGGCGCAGGAATACAAAATGTTATTTTTTTAAAATTCTCTACCCAAACTCGCGTTCGTCATGAACATGATGGGACGAAGCCCAAAACAAACACGTATATATAATGGCTTGTGAAAGTATTCACCCCCCTTGGTAATTTTCTTATTTTGTTGCCTTACAACCTGGAATTAAAATAGATTTTTGGGGGGTTTGTATCATTTGATTTACACAACATGACTACCACTTTGAAGTTGCAAAATATGTGTTATTTTTAAACAAACAAGAAATAAGACAAAAAAACAGACAAGTTGAGTATGTATAACTATTTAACCCCCCCCCCCCCCCCAAGCCAAAACTTTGTAGAGCCACCTATTGCAGCAATTACAGCTGCAAGTCTCTTGGGGTATGTCTCTATCAGCTTGGCACATCTAGCCACTGGGATTTTTGCCCATTCTTCAAGGCAAAACTGCTCCAGGTCCTTCAATTTGAATGGGTTCCACTGGTGTAAAGCAATCTTTAAGTCATACCACAGATTCTCAATTGGATTGAGGTCTGGCTTTGACTAGGCATTCCAAAACATTTAAATGTGTCCCCTTAAACCACTCAAGTGTTACTTAGCAGTATGTTTATTGTCATTGTCCTGCTGGAAGGTGAACCTCTGTCCCAGTTTCAAATCTTTCGAAGACTGAAACAGGTTTCCCTCAAGAATTTCACTGTATTTAGCGCCATCCATCATTCCTTCAATTCTGACCAGTTTCCCAGTCCTGCTGATGAAAACAATCCCCACAGTATGATGCTCTCACCACCATGCTGGGGATGGTGTTCTCGGGGTGATGAGAGGTGTTGGGTTTGCGCCAGACATAGCATTTTCCTTGATGGACAAAATGCTCAATTTTAGTCTCATCTGACCAGAGTACCTTCTTCCATATGTTTGGGGAGTCTCCCACATGCCTTTTGGTGAACACCACGTGTTTGCTTACTTTTTTCTTTAAGCAATGGCTTTTTTATGGCACTCTTCCGTAAAGCACAGCTCTGTGGCGTGTACGGCTTAAAGTGGTCCTATGGACAGATACTCCAATTTCCGCTGTGGAGCTTTGCAGCTCCTTCAGGGTTATCTTTGGTCTCTTTGTTGCCTCTCTGATTAATGCCCTCCTTGCCTGGTCTGTGAGTATGTGGGCGGCCCTCCTTGCCTGGTCTGTGAGTATTGTGGGCGGTCCTCTCTTGCCTGGTCTGTGAGTATTGTGGGCGGTCCTCTCTTGCCTGGTCTGTGAGTATTGTGGGCGGTCCTCTCTTGCCTGGTCTGTGAGTATTGTGGCGGCCCTCTCTTGCCTGGTCTGTGAGTATTGTGGGCGGCCCTCTCTTGCCTGGTCTGTGAGTTTTGTGGGCGGCCCTCTCTTGCCTGGTCTGTGAGTATTGTGGGCGGCCCTCCTTGCATGGTCTGTGAGTATTGTGGGCGGTCCTCTCTTGCCTGGTCTGTGAGTATTGTGGGCGGTCCTCTCTTGCCTGGTGTGAGTATTGTGGGCGGTCCTCTCTTGCTGGTCTGTGAGTATTGTGGGCGGTCTCTCTTGCCTGGTCTGTGAGTATTGTGGGCGGTCCTCTCTTGCCTGGTCTGTGAGTATTGTGGGCGGTCCTCTCTTGCCGGTCTGTGAGTATTGTGGGCGGCCCTCTCTTGCCTGGTCTGTGAGTATTGTGGGCGGTCCTCTCTTGCCTGGTCTGTGAGTATTGTGGGCGGCCCTCTCTTGCCTGGTCTGTGAGTATTGTGGCGCCCTCTCTTGCCTGGTCTGTGAGTATTGTGGGCGGCCCTCTCTTGCCTGGTCTGTGAGTATTGTGGACGGCCCTCTCTTGCCTGGTCTGTGAGTATTGTGGGCGGCCTCTCTTGCCTGGTCTGTGAGTATTGTGGGCGCCCTCTCTTGCCTGGTCTGTGAGTATTGTGGGGGCGCCTCTCTTGCCTGGTCTGTGAGTATTGTGGGCGGCCCTCTACGCCTGGGCGGTGATTGTGGGCGGTCCTTCTTGCCTGGTCTGTGAGTATTGTGGGCGGTCCTCTCTTGCTGGCTGTGAGTATTGTGGGCGGCCCTCTCTTGCCTGGTCTGTGAGTATTGTGGCGGTCCCTCTCTTGCCTGGTCTGTGAGTATTGTGGGCGGCCCTCTCTTGCCTGGTCTGTGAGTATTGTGGGCGGCCCTCTCTTGCCTGGTCTGTGAGTATTGTGGGCGGCCCTCTCTTGCCTGGTCTGTGAGTATTGTGGGCGGCCCTCTCTTGCCTGGGCTGTGAGTATTGTGGGCGGCTTCTCTTGCCTGGTCTGTGAGTATTGTGGGCGGTCTCTCTTGCCTGGTCTGTGAGTATTGTGGGCGGCCCTCTCTTGCTGGTCTGTGAGTATTGTGGGCGGTCCTCTCTTGCCTGGTCTGTGAGTATTGTGGGCGGCCTCTCTTGCCTGGTCTGTGAGTATTGTGGGCGGCCCTCTCTTGCCTGGTCTGTGAGTATTGTGGGCGGCCTCTCTTGCCTGGTCTGTGAGTATTGTGGGGGCCCTCTCTTGCCTGGTCTGTGAGTATTGTGGGCGGTCTCTCTTGCCTGGTCTGTGAGTTTGTGGGCGGTCCTCTCTGCCTGGTCTGTGAGTATTGTGGCGGTCCTCTCTTGCCTGGTCTGTGAGTATTGTGGGCGGTCTCTCTTGCCTGGTCTGTGAGTATTGTGGGCGGTCCTCTCTTGCCTGGTCTGTGAGTATTGTGGGCGGTCTCTCTTGCCTGGTCTGTGAGTATTGTGGGCGGCCCTCTCTTGCCTGGTCTGTGAGTATTGTGGGCGGCCCTCCTTGCCTGGTCTGTGAGTATTGTGGGGGCCTCCTTGCCTGGTCTGTGAGTATTGTGGGCGGTCCTCTCTTGCCTGGCTGTGAGTATTGTGGGCGCCTCTCTTGCCTGGTCTGTGAGTATTGTGGGCGGTCCTCCTCTGCTGGTTGTGAGTATTGTGGGCGGCCCTCTCTTGGCTGGTCTGTGAGTATTGTGGGCGGTCCTCTCTTGCCTGGTCTGTGAGTATTGTGGGCGGTCCTCTCTTGCCTGGTCTGTGAGTATTGTGGGCGGTCCTCTCTTGCCTGGTCTGTGAGTATGGTGGGTGGTCTTCTCTTGCCTGGTCTGTGAGTATGGTGGGCGGTCCCTCTCTTGCCTGGTCTGTGAGTATTGTGGGTGGTCCTCTCTTGCCTGGTCTGTGAGTATTGTGGGCGTCCTCTCTTGCCTGGTCTGTGAGTATTGTGGGCGGCCTCTTGCCTGGTCTGTGAGTATTGTGGGCGGTCCTCTCTTGCTGGTCTGTGAGTATTGTGGGCGGTCCTCTCTTGCCTGGTCTGTGAGCATTGTGGGCGGCCCTCTCTTGCCTGGTCTGTGAGCATTGTGGCGGTCCTCTCTTGCCTGGTCTGTGAGTATTGTGGGCGGTCCTCTCTTGCTTGGTCTGTGAGTTTTGTGGGCGGCCCTCTCTTGCCTGGTCTGTGAGTATTGTGGCGGTCCTCTCTTGCCTGGTCTGTGAGTATTGGGGGCCCTCTCTTGCCTGGTCTGTGAGTATTGTGGGCGGCCCTCTCTTGCCTGGTCTGTGAGTATTGTGGACGGCTCTCTTGCCTGGTCTGTGAGTTTGTGGGCGGCCCTCTCTTGCCTGGTCTGTGAGTATTGTGGGCGGTCCTCTCTTGCCTGGTCTGTGAGTATTGTGGGCGGTCCTCTCTTGCCTGGTCTGTGAGTATTGTGGGCGGTCCTCTCTTGCCTGGTCTGTGAGTATTGTGGGCGGCCCTCTCTTGCCTGGTCTGTGAGTATTGTGGGCGCCCTCTCTTGCCTGGTCTGTGAGTATTGTGGGCGGCCCTCTCTTGCCTGGTCTGTGAGTATTGTGGGCGGCCCTCTCTTGCCTGGTCTGTGAGTATTGTGGGCGGCCCTCTCTTGCCTGGTCTGTGAGTATTGTGGGCGGCCCTCTCTTGCCTGGTCTGTGAGTATTGTGGGCGGCCCTCTCTTGCCTGGTCTGTGAGTATTGTGGACGGCCTCTCTTGCCTGGTCTGTGAGTATTGTGGGCGGCCCTCTCTTGCCTGGTCTGTGAGTATGTGGGCGGCCCTCTCTTGCCTGGTCTGTGAGTATTGTGGGCGGCCTCTCTTGCCTGGTCTGTGAGTATTGTGGGCGGCCCTCTAACGCCTGGGCGGTGAGTATTGTGGGCGGTCCTCTCTTGCCTGGTCTGTGAGTATTGTGGGCGGTCCTCTCTTGCCTGGTCTGTGAGTATTGTGGGCGGCCCTCTCTTGCCTGGTCTGTGAGTATTGTGGGCGGTCCTCTCTTGCCTGGTCTGTGAGTATTGTGGGCGGCCCTCTCTTGCCTGGTCTGTGAGTATTGTGGGCGGCCCTCTCTTGCCTGGGCTGTGAGTATTGTGGGCGGCCTCTCTTGCCTGGTCTGTGAGTATTGTGGGCGGTCCTCTCTTGCCTGGTCTGTGAGTATTGTGGGCGGTCCCCTCTTGCCTGGTCTGTGAGTATGTGGGCGGTCCTCTCTTGCCTGGTCTGTGAGTATTGTGGGCGGTCCTCTCTTGCTGGTCTGTGAGTATTGTGGGCGCCCTCTCTTGCTGGTCTGTGAGTATTGTGGGCGGCCTCTCTTGCCTGGTCTGTGAGTATTGTGGGCGGTCCTCTCTTGCCTGGTCTGTGAGTATTGTGGGCGGCCCTCTCTTGCCTGGTCTGTGAGTATTGGTGGGGCCCTCTCTTGCCTGGTCTGTGAGTATGTTGTGACGGCCCTCTTGCCTGGTCTGTGGTATTGTGGGCGCCCTCTCTTGCCTGGTCTGTGAGTATTGTGGGCGGTCCTCTCTTGCCTGGTCTGTGAGTATTGTGGGCGGTCCTCTCTTGCCTGGTCTGTGAGTATTGTGGGCGCCTCTCTGCCTGGTCTGTGAGTATTGTGGGCGGCCCTTCTTGCCTGGTCTGTGAGTATTGTGGGCGGCCTCTCTTGCCTGGTCTGTGAGTATTTGGGCGGCCCTCTCTTGCCTGGTCTGTGAGTATTGTGGGCGGCCTCTCTTGCCTGGTCTGTGAGTATTGTGGGCGCCCTCTCTGCCTGGTCTGTGAGATTGTGGCGGCCCTCTCTTGCCTGGTCTGTGAGTATTGTGGGGGCCCTCTCTTGCCTGGTCTGTGAGTATTGTGGGCGGCCTCTCTTGCCTGGTCTGTGAGTATTGTGGGCGGCCCTCTCTTGCCTGGTCTGTGAGTATTGTGGGCGGTCCTCTCTTGCCTGGTCTGTGAGTATTGTGGGCGGTCCTCTCTTGCCTGGTCTGTGGTATTGTGGGCGGTCCTCTCTTGCCTGGTCTGTGAGTATTGTGGCGGTCTCTCTTGCCTGGTCTGTGAGTATTGTGGCGGTCTCTCTTGCCTGGTCTGTGAGTATTGTGGGCGGCCCTCTCTTGCCTGGTCTGTGAGTATTGTGGGCGGCCCTCCTTGCCTGGTCTGTGAGTATTGTGGGCGGCCCTCCTTGCCTGGTCTGTGATATTGTGGGCGGTCCTCTCTTGCCTGGTCTGTGAGTATTGTGGGCGGCCCTCTCTTGCCTGGTCTGTGAGTATTGTGGGCGCTCTCTCTTGGCTGGTCTGTGAGTATTGTGGGCGGCCTCCTCTTGGCTGGTCTGTGAGTATTGTGGGCGGTCCTCTCTTGCCTGGTCTGTGAGTATTGTGGGGTCCTCTCTTGCCTGGTCTGTGAGTATTGTGGGCGGTCCTCTCTTGCCTGGTCTGTGAGTATGGTGGGTGGTCCTTCTCTTGCCTGGTCTGTGGTATGGTGTGCGGTCCTCTCTGCTGTCTGTGAGTATGTGGGTGGTCCTCTCTTGCCTGGTCTGTGAGTATTGTGGGCGGTCCTCTCTTGCCTGGTCTGTGAGTATTGTGGGCGGCCCTCCTTGCCTGGTCTGTGAGTATTGTGGGCGGTCCTCTCTGCCTGTCTGTGAGTATTGTGGGCGGTCCTCTCTTGCCTGGTCTGTGAGCATTGTGGGCGGCCCTCTCTTGCCTGGTCTGTGAGCATTGTGGCGGTCCTCTCTTGCCTGGTCTGTGAGTATTGTGGGCGGTCCTCTCTTGCTTGGTCTGTGAGTTTTGTGGGCGGCCCTCTCTTGCCTGGTCTGTGAGTATTGTGGCGGTCCTCTCTTGCCTGGTCTGTGAGTATTGTGGGCGGCCCTCTCTTGCCTGGTCTGTGAGTATTGTGGGCGGCCCTCTCTTGCCTGGTCTGTGAGTATTGTGGCGCCCTCTCTTGCCTGGTCTGTGAGTATTGTGGCGGCCCTCTTCTTGCCTGGTCTGTGAGTATTGTGGGCGGTCTCCTTCTTGCCTGGTCTGTGAGTATTGTGGGCGGTCCTCTCTTGCCTGGTCTGTGAGTATTGTGGGCGGTCCTCTCTTGCCTGGTCTGTGAGTATTGTGGGCGGCCCTCTCTTCCTGGTCTGTGAGTATTGTGGGCGGCCCTCTCTTGCCTGGTCTGTGAGTATTGTGGCGGCCCTCTCTTGCCTGTCTGTGAGTATTGTGGGCGGCCCTCTCTTGCCTGGTCTGTGAGTATTTGGGCGGCCCTCTCTTGCCTGGTCTGTGAGTATTGTGGGCGGCCCTCTCTTGCCTGGTCTGTGAGTATTGTGGGCGGTCCTCTCTTGCCTGGTCTGTGAGTATTGTGGGCGTCCCCTCTGTGCCTGGTCTGTGAGTATTGTGGCGGTCCTCTCTTGCCTGGTCTGTGAGTATTTGGGCGGTCCTCTCTTGCCTGGTCTGTGAGTATTGTGGGCGGTCCTCTCTTGCCTGGTCTGTGAGTATTGTGGGTGGTCCTCTCTGCCTGGTCTGTGAGTATTGTGGGCGTCCTCTCTTGCCTGGTCTGTGAGTATTGTGGGCGGTCCTCTCTTGCCTGGTCTGTGAGTATTGTGGGCGGCCTCTCTTGCCTGGTCTGTGAGTATTGTGGGCGGCCCTCCTTGCCTGGTCTGTGAGTATTGTGGGCGGCCCTCCTTGCCTGGTCTGTGAGTATTGTGGGCGGTCCTCTCTTGCCTGGTCTGTGAGTATTGTGGGCGGCCCTTCTCTTGCCTGGTCTGTGAGTATTGTGGGCGGTCCTCTCTTGCCTGGTCTGTGAGTATTGTGGGCGGCCCTCCTTTTGGCCCCTGCGTCTGTGAGTATTGTGGGCGGTCCTCTCTGCCTGGTCTGTGAGTTTTGTGGGCGGTCCTCTCTTGCCTGGTCTGTGAGTATTGTGGGCGGCCCTCTCTTGCCTGGTCTGTGAGTATTGTGGGCGGTCCTCTCTTGCCTGGTCTGTGAGTATTGTGGGCGGTCCTCCTTGCCTGGTCTGTGAGTATGGGGGTGCCCTTCTCTTGCCTGGTCTGTGAGTATGGTGGGCGGTCCTCTCTTGCCTGGTCTGTGAGTATTGTGGGCGGTCCTCTCTTGCCTGGTCTGTGAGTATTGTGGGCGGTCCTCTCTTGCCTGGTCTGTGAGTATTGGGGCGGCCTCCTTGCCTGGTCTGTGAGTATTGTGGGCGGTCCTCTCTTGCCTGGTCTGTGAGTATTGTGGGCGGCCCTCTCTTGCCTGGTCTGTGAGTATTGTGGGCGGCCCTCTCTTGCCTGGTCTGTGAGTATTGTGGGCGGCCCTCTCTTGCCTGGTCTGTGAGTATTGTGGGCGGTCCTCTCTTGCGCTGGTCTGGTGAGTATTGTGGGCGGTCCTCTCTTGGCAGGTTTGTTGTGATGGCCGAATTGTTTCAATTTGAAAAAAAATGTAATGGTGCTCCGTGAGATGTTCAAAGTTTCAGATATTTTTTATAACCCAACCCTGATCGTACTTGCTCCAAACTTTGTCCCTGACCTGTTTGGAGAGCTCCTTGGTCTTCATGGTGCCGCTTGCTTGGTGGTGCCCCTTGCTTAGTGGTGTTGCAGACTCTGGGGCCTTTCAGAACAGAATATACTGAGATCATGTGACAGATCATGTGACACTTAGATTGCACACATGTGGACTTTATTTAACTAATTATGTGACTTCTGAAGGTAATTGGTTGCACCAGATCTTATTTAGGGGCTTTATAGCAAAGGGGGTGAATACATATGCACGAACCACTTTTCCATTTATTTTTTMATTTTTTTTMAAACTAGTAATTTTTTCATTTCACTTCACCAATTTGGACTGTTTTGTGTATGTCCATTGCATGAAATCCAAATTAAAATCAATTTAAATTACTGGTTGTAATGCAATAAAATAGGAAAAATGCCAAGGGGGATGAATACTTTTGCAAGGCACTGTGCATACACATTATCCTATCATTACACATATATTTATTATTAGAATACCAGTGTCAATAAAATAAAGAAAAGTTGTAAACAAATCAATACGAATGGAATAAGATTGCATAAAAAATAAGTACAATGCAGATATGCAATCTGCAACCTCTTGTAGGTACTGTATGTGTTTCTTATGTGTGTGTGTGTAAGTGTGTGAGTGAATGAGTCTGTATTAAAGGGTCTGTCTAGTCCTGTAGGCTGCATATTAGATGCAGTAGTTGGCAGACCTCTCCAATCTCTGATAGTTCTAGATGTCTTTTGCCAGACTTTACCTCAGCATATGTAGGCAGATGATCTGAATGAGACATGATGTGGACTGCGTCATGTGCTGTACTTCTCTGAAGGACAGTGTTCTGCCCGACCCTAGAGTAGTGGTCAGAGCTGTGTTGTGAGGGGCCAGGTCTAGTAGAGATGTGTTGTGATGGGCCGGGTCTAGTAGAACTATTTTGTGAGTGGCTGGATCTGGTAGTGCTGTCCTGAGGCAGGTGTGGTCTGGTGAATCTGTGTTGTGATGGGCCTGGTCTTGTAGAGCTGTGTTGTGATGGGCCGTGTCTAGTAGTGCTGTGTTGTGATGGGCCAGGTTTAGTAGAGCTGTGTTGTGATGGGCCTGGTCTTGTAGAGCTGTGTTGTGATGGGCCGGGTCTAAGTAGAGCCTGTGTTGTGAATGGGCCTGGTCTAGTAAGAAGCTGTGTTGTGATGTGGCTTGGTGCTTAGTAGAAAAGTGTTTGTGATGGCCGGTCTAGTGAAAAGGTTTTGTGATGGGCCCCCGGGGTTTCCCCCCCCCCCCCCTATTTAAAGAAAAAAAAAAAAAAAAAAAAAAAAAAAAAAAAAAAAAGGGTTGTTTTTGTGATGGGCCGGGCCAGTAGAAAAAGTGTTTTGTGAATGGGCCGGGTCTAGTAGAAAAAAGTGTTGTGATTGGCCGGGTCAGTAACGAAAAGTTGTTGTGATGGGCCCGGGTCTAGTAGAAAAGGGTTTTGTGATGGGCCGGGTCTAGTAGAAAAAGTGTTTGGTGATGGAGCCGGGTCTTTAGTAGAAAAAGTGTTGTGATGGGCCGGGTCTAAAAAGTAGAAAAAGTGTTGTGATTGGCCGGGTCTAGTTAAAAAAGTGTTTTGTGATGGGTTCTGGTCTAGTTAAGAGATGTGTTGTGATGCCTGGTAAAAAGTAAGCCTGTGTTGTGATGTAGGCCGGGTCAGTAGAGGCTGTGTTGTGATGTGGCCGGGTCCAGTAGAGCTGTGTTGCTGAATGGGCTCTGGCTCTAGTAGTAGCTAGTGTGTGTGGATAAGTTGGTCTCTAGCGGTCGTGTAGAGCTGTGATCGGCGTCCGTGCTCGTAGTTAAGAGCTGTGTTGTGATGGCCTGGTCTAGTAGAGCTGTGGTTGTGATGGCGTTTGGTCCTAGTAGAGCTGTGTTGTGATGGGCTGGGTCTAGTAGAAAGCTGTGTGTGATGGGCCTGGTCTAGTAGAGCTGTGTTGTGATGGGTCTGGTCTAGTAGAGCTGTGTTGTGATGGGGCCTGGCTAGTAGAGCTGTGTTGTGATGGGCCTGGTCTAGTAGAGCTGTGTTGTGAATGGGCGGTCTAGTAGAGCTGTGTTGTGATGGGCCTGGTCTAGTAGAGCTGGTGTTGTGATGGGCTGGTCTAGTAGTGCTGTGTTTGTGAAGTGCGGGCCGGGTCTAGTAGAGCTGGTGTTGTGATGGGGCCTGGTCTAGTAGAGCTGTGTTGTGATGGGCTGGTCTAAGTAGGAGCTGTGTTGTGATGGGCCGGGTCTAGTAAGGCTGTGTTGGATGGGGCGGGTCTAGTAGAGCTGTGTTGTGATGGGCCGGGTCTAGTAGAGCTGTGTTGTGATGGGCCGGTCCTAGTAAGCTGTGTTGTGATGGGCCTGGTCCTCCAGTAGAGCTGCTGTTTGTTGATGTGGCCTGGTCCTAGTAGTTTATCTTTTTTTGTTTGTTTGTTTGGGTGGGTGGTGTTGTGCTGGTTGGTTTTGGTGTTGGTGTGGGTCTGGTGTGGGGATGTG
>NW_019943980.1:7627-9879 GCF_002910315.2 Salvelinus sp. IW2-2015 | reverse complement strand
AAAGTTGTGCAGTGGCGCCATGCCTAGTAGGAGCTGTGTTGCTGAATGGGCCTGGCCTCTGTAGTACTATGTGTGATGTGGAGTCTAAGTCATGCGTGCTCTGAGCGGCGTGTGGTCTGTGAATCTGTGCGTGTGCTCGTTAGTTAGACTGTGTTGTGATGGGCCTGGTCTAGTAGAGCTGTGTTGTGATGGCCGGGCCTAGTAGAGCTGTGTGTGATGGCCTGGTCTAGTAGAGCTGTTTATGGGGCCTGTACTAGTAGACTGTGTTGTGATGGGCTCTGGTCTAGTAGAGCTGTGTTGTGATGGGCGGTCTATGTAGAGCTGTGTTTGATGGGCCGGCTGTAGAGCTGTGTGTTTGATGGGCCAGGTCTAGTAGAGCTGTGTTGTGAGAGCCGGGCTAGTAGAGCTGTGTTGTGATGGGCCTGGTCTAGTAGAGCTGTGTTGTGATGGCCTGCGTCTGAGGCTAGGGAGCTGTGTTGTGAGTGGCTCGTCGTTTAGTAGAGCGTGTTGTGGGGTGTCTAGTAGAGCGTGTTGTGTGCCCTGTAGTAAGCTTGTTGGGGGGCTGGTCTAGTAGAGCTGTGTTGTGATGGGCTGGTCTAGTAGAGCTGTGTTGTGATGGGCCTGGTCTGTAGTATGAAGCTGTGTTGTGATGGGCCTACTAGTAGAGCTGTGTTGGTGAATGTCGGTGGTTCTAGTCAGTACTATGTTGTGATTGGCTGAGTCTAGTCATGCTGTCCTGAGGCGGGTGTGGTCTGGTAAATCTGTTCTGTGTTGGGCCTGGTCTTGTAGAGCTGTGTTGTGATGGGCCAGGTCTAGTAGAGCTGTGTTGTGATGGGCCTGGTCTAGTAGTACTATGTTGTGATTGGCTGAGTCTAGTCATGCTGTCCTGAGGCGGGTGTGGTCTGGTGAATCTGTGTTATGATGGGCCTGGTCTYGTAGACTGTGTTGTGTTGGACCGGGACTAGTAGAACTATGTTGTGATTGGCTGGGTCTGGTCGTGCTGTCCTGAGGCGGGTGTGGTCTGGTAAATCTGTTCTGTGTTGGGCCTGGTCTTGTACAGCTGTGTTGTAATAGGCCTTGTCTGGCTTTTCTCTCCTGGGGATGGTGGGGGTACTGTTGTTTCAGAATTTGGAGCGCGGGCAACTGCTGCTGGGGTGTTGGTCCCTACCAAGTGTTGCATCCTTAAGGTCCTTAGCAGACGTACATGAGCCATTCTGACTTTGAGCAGTGAGTCACAGTCCACAGCGATCTGTTGATTTATTTTGTCAATCAACTGTCCTGGGAAATCTTTTCTTGGCAGGAAGGTGGACACAACTATATTGGTTGTTGGGAACATAGCTTTTGCCCGTCTCACTGCCCCAGATACATGTCCACCTTTGGCACGAAGTTTGTTTGAGCCAGTGTGGATGATGATGTTGTTAGGGGTGTCAATCCTGGTCTGACTGAGTAGCTGCATTTCACTGTCAGTTGTAGGACAGCAGAACGTATGCACCTGTTGTCTAGGGAATACTCTTTCCTGGACTAAGAACTTCCCATTTGAATCAATAAGGATTGCTGTAGTGGGTGGTTGTCTGGGTGGAGCAGACTGGGCTGGAGCAGACTGGGAGGCTAGTGGTTGAACTGGGCTGGAGCAGACTGTGCTGGAGCAGACTGGGAGGCTGGTGCAGTGTCATCTAGCTGTGTGGTGGAAGCCATGCTGGTTATGCTGTTCTCAGGTTCTGCCTGTGTTGTACCAATCTGGTGGACATGTTCTCTAGATGCAGAGGCCATAATGACTAGCTGCTGGTTGAGGGTGTCAATTACCTCTCTCTCTGCTCTAGCTCCTCTCTCGTTGTGCTCAGATGGTCTCTGAGGTCATCATTTGTCTGATTCAGTTTGTCCATTCTGCTTTCTAATTTAGCAATAGATGCTCTGCTCTCCTCCCTGAACTGTTTCATCTCTTCATTTAGTTTCTGGACAGTGTCATCCTCTTGAATCTTGTTCTCTCTGAGTTCTATGACCTCTGCTTCAACTAGAGAGAGGGTGTGTTGTGGAAATGTCGCAAAGCAGGTGTTCTTGGTGTTGTAGTCTCTCCCTCCCTCTCTCTCTCCCTCCCTCTCTTCCTCTCTCTATTCCTCTCTCTCTCTCTCTCTCCCTCCCTCTCTTCCTCTCTCTCTCCCTCTCTCCCTCTCTCTCTCTCTCCCTCTCTCCCTCTCTATACTTATCTTTCATCTACTCATCCCCCTCACCTTCCCTCCATTCTCTTCTCTCGA
>NW_019943980.1:4683-7602 GCF_002910315.2 Salvelinus sp. IW2-2015 | reverse complement strand
TGGGGCTCTCCCGATAGTTGTAAGTACACGGGGGCGGGAGGAACACAGACCGCCGCACACCAGCGACGTATGCCGGCGCGCCAGGGTGCCCTCCCAGGTACACTGATTCGGGGCTAATCTAGAGCTGGTCCCCCTAAGACGGCCTGAACGGTCGAATGGGTTTTAGGTTCTAGGAAAATGCACTGCATCCGCGGAAGGTCGCGCTTGTCATGCCGGATGGGCCTATTTCGGAAGGCCATCAACTGAAACCATGCGGGGCTCTCCCGATAGTTGTCAGTACACGGGGGAGGGAGGAACACACCGGCCGCACACCAGCAACGTATGCCGGGCCAGGTGCCCTCCAGGTACACTGATTCGGGGCTAATCTAGAGCTGGTCCCCTAGAGCGGCCTGACGGTCCGAATGGGTTTAGGGTTCTGGAAAATGCAACATCCGCGGAGGTCGCCGCTCGACTAGCGCGGAGGGCTATTTTCGGAAGGCCATCAACTGAACCGCGGGGTAACCACAACCATAACCAGACACTGGGGGTCAAGTAATATGGGAAGAGTTATGTGAAGAAAGGGTTTGAGAAAATTGTGTCTCTGGCGCCGGTGCGTTGCGGGAATGAACATACCTCATCCATCGCTGCTTGGTTTGGGTCACTCCCCGCACCGGAAGCACAATCGTAAGGCCACTAGGTCAGACGGGTCGACATCACCTATGTTTTTACTTATGGGTTACAGGTGCACATTTTTATAATGGTTTTAATGCTTTCGATGGCTACATACCTCATACCGCCTATGGCAAACAACGCATCACTAACGGGGCCAAGTCAGTGGGGCCGGCCTGAGAGATTTTATGGAGCTTTTTAAAAAAAGTCAGAAAATATTCTACTGTTGAACTCTTCAGAAAATGGATATGTTTTTTCCTATGGGAAAAATTCTATGTGCCCACTTTTTAGGTTACACAGGTTGCAATATATTTAAATTGAAATGTAAAATGCTTTAATGGGCTACAACACCTAAATGCCCTAAAATGCCCGACCATCTATGGGCCCAAGTCAGTGGGGGCCGGCCTAAGGATTATGGGAGCTTATTAAAAAAAAATATATAAGGACTGAAAGCCTACACGACATGAACTTATGTTTTTTACTTATGGGTTACTACCAGGTGCATAATAATTTAAACAATATAGAATTCATTTAGATGGGCCTAACAAACACCTCAATTCCGACTTGGGGAACAATCATACTAGGGGGCCAAGTCAGTGGGGGCCGGCCTGGAGTGATTTATAGAGCCTTTCCAAAAAAAGGATCGACAAATATTCCTATGTTGAACCTGTCAGAAAATCGGCTATGGTTTTTTTTCCTAATCGAAATAATTCCTACGTGCCACTTTAGGTTACAGGTGCATAATATTTAAATCGGATGTAAAATGCTTTTAAATGGGCTACATACCTAATGCCGCGACTTGGGAAAGCACCAATACTATGGCACAAGTTCAGTGGGGGCCGGCCTGAAGATGTCTGGACCAATCCCCCATCCCGTGCACCTGGTGTTTTTTCCGTATGCCTGGATTTTTTTTTGGGTTACCAGGCCACACAATTTTTAATAATGGTTTTAAATGGCTTTTCGATGGCCTACACACCTCATGCCCGACTTGGGAGCACCATACTGCGGGACAAAGTCAGTGGGGGGCCGGCCCTGAGATGTCTGGACCAATCCACCTCCCGTGACCTGGTGTTTTTTCTGTGCCCGGTATTTTTTTGGGGGTCCAGGCCCACATTTTTATAATGGTTTTTAAAATGCTTTTCGATGGGCTACATACCTCAATGCCCGCTATGGAAACACCATACTGCGGGCACAAGTCAGTGGGGGCCGGCCTGAGATTCTGGATTTCCACCATCCGTGCACACTGGTGTTTTTTTCACGTGCGCCTGGGTATTTTTTTGGGGGTTACCAGCCCACAATTTTTATAATGGTTTTTAAATTAAATTTTAGGTGGTTCAGTTGATGGCCTTCCGAAATAGCCCTCCGACATAGCCCTCCGGCATAGCCCTCCGACATAGCCCTCCGGCATAGCCCTCTGGCTAGACAAGCGACCTCTCGAGCGGTGCCCCGGCACCTGTGGCACATCCGGCCATGGGCAGTTCAGGGCGTCCCGCTGGGCGCACGGTGGATTGCACCAGGTCCTCCTCCCTGACGGGATAGGACTGGTTCCTGGTCGTTCTTTGCTTAGTGCGCCCAGGTACAACATCTAAGTTGTTGAGTGGCTACCTGGTTGATCCTGCCAGTAGCATATGCTTGTCTCAAAGATTAAGCCATGCAAGTCTAAGTACACACGGCCGGTACAGTGAAACTGCGAATGGCTCATTAAATCAGTTATGGTTCCTTTGATCGCTCCAACGTTACTTGGATAACTGTGGCAATTCTAGAGCTAATACATGCCAACGAGCGCTGACCTCCGGGGATGCGTGCATTTATCAGACCCAAAACCCATGCGACCGTTCCCAGGCCGCTTGGGGGGACTCTAGGAGGCGCGAGGAAGCTGAATTTGGTGAGTGGAGGGGCATGAGGGGTGAAGAGAGACCTGCTGGTAGGGCCTCTGCTGATCCTTGTCATGTTGGACCGGTGGGGCGAGTGTGGAGGGCCACCGCTGAGGTTGGCTAGCTGTGAGGTGGGGCCCGCTGGTAGGGCCCCCCCAGACCTTCTGGGCCTTTCCTGGCGAAGTTCCAATATGCTCGCGCCAAGTTGTGCGGAGTGGGTGAAGGAATTGATGGAATGAAGGTGGTTGCATGACCGAATCCTAGCCACTTGAGTACCAGGGATATGTTTCGATGCATATTCCACCCCAGAGGGTTCGAACTGGGTTAACAAACACGAACACACGCATGTTACGCCAAGGGCATGTTGTGAGAAGCTAAGCTTGGTGAGCGAAGAGAG
>NW_019943980.1:0-1983 GCF_002910315.2 Salvelinus sp. IW2-2015 | reverse complement strand
GACTGGATTAGGTCGATTGGGCGGTCGCCGCTGAAGCCTTCCCAGAAGGTGGAGATGTTGAGGGTCTATGCGGTCCCTAGGATGGTTTATCGGGCCGACCATGGCGGGCTGGGGCCAAAAGTCCTGGAAGTACTTGATGGGATGGTGAGGGAGGCGGTGAAGAGGTGGCTAAGCCTTCCACCGTGCACCTGTGATGGGTTGCTTTACTCGAGAAACCYAGATGGGGGACTGGGCATAGTGAAGCTGGCCTGTCAGATCCCATCTATCCAAGCTAGGAGGGTCCACCGACTATGGTATTCCGAGGATACCATCACGAGGCTGGTTACCCGTAGAACAGTTGAGCGCGAAGAGTACCTTGGGATGTGGTTGAGAGCCGGTGGAGAGCCTGCAAGTCTTCCTCCCTTGGTGGAGGAGGAAGAAGGGGCTGTACGGAGTACAATCTCTGCTGACTCGGTGAGGCCTAAACATCCGGGCGGACCGAACTGGAGGCGAGCGGAGTTTCTGAGATGGCAAAACCTGACATCGCAAGGGATTGGAGTGCAGGCATTTGGCAGCGACAGAAACAGCAATCACTGGTTGACTTGTCCGGAAAAGTTGGGAGGAAGACAAAGACACTATATTGCAGGTCTGCAGCTAAGAGCTAACGTATATCCGACTCGCGAGGCGTTGTCAAGGGGCAGAGCGGACCTACCGAAGGTCTGTCGCCATTGTCTATCAGGTATCGAATCATGCTCTCATATACTAGGACAGTGCCCAGCAGTGAAGGATAGTCGCATCTCGCGGCATCACAAACTCTGTGCGTTGTTGGCGAGTGAAGCCGAAAGCGCCGGATGGAACGTCAWCAGAGAGATGTGCTGCAGAACCAAGGCCGGGGCACTGCGGCGACCGGATCTGGTGTTCGTGAAAAATGGTTACGCTTTGGTGGTGGACGTCACGGTGCGGTATGAGATGGCTTACGATACGCTCATGGTGGCGGCTGCTGAGAAAGTAGCCCGATACACTCCGATTGTCMCCTATGTCAGAAAGGCCCTAAAGGTGGTGAGAGTGAAGGTTTTCGGGTTTCCTCTGGGTGCTAGAGGTAAGTGGTCTGAGTGCAACAGCCGATTGGTGCGCGCCCTGGGGTTGAGTGACAGTAGAGTCAAGCGGTTGGCGAAGCTGTTTAATGGAAGAACGCTCCTGTACTCCCTGGATGTCCTTAGGGACTTCTACAGGGTGGATGGGGTGAC
Source organism: Salvelinus sp. IW2-2015 (assembly GCF_002910315.2). Classification (NCBI taxonomy): domain Eukaryota; kingdom Metazoa; phylum Chordata; class Actinopteri; order Salmoniformes; family Salmonidae; genus Salvelinus; species Salvelinus sp. IW2-2015. Next base: position 757 of record NW_019943980.1, on the reverse strand, counting down.
GGTGGACTCGGATGGCGAGAGTGGTGATTGCTGTCCGTAGGCTCGGTAGGCGACTGCCGAGAGGTGCTCTAAGGATTGGGGTGCCTTCACTGTGGTCCTGTGGACTCTGTCGGGGCGTGAACCAGGARCAGTCCAGCGGTCCACAATCGAACGAAACCCTAGCGTGGCTAGGAGATCCATAGGAATTGGCCTATGGAGCACCATGCCGTTGAAGTGCCTCCACAGCTGGCTGGGGGGTGACGAAACATCAAGACATGGTGTATTGAGTAAATTCCCAGCCTCGGCTGGGAATGGAGAGCCAAGAAGGGCGGGTTGACCGAGTCAACCTGGCCCACAGGACAAGGGCAGTAAGAAGATGAGTACTAGGCGAAGTATCATCTCGCCCTAAGGTGGAATTCACCCATATTGGGTGAGTGGTGAAGGAAAGGGTCAGTTGGCCGGAGAGTGGAGTTAAGAGCGGTTGCTAGTTAAGTTAAATAAAGTTAAATCCTGGAGCAGCAGGTAGTAAAGTAAGAGCCTGGTGGTTTTATGCCAGGTAGGAAGACATGTRTGATGGATGGGCGAGTTACGTGTAAGAGCCCTGGAGTTGTGTATTTATGGAGGCCGGTGGGCGACTCAATTAAAAAGAATTTAGAATAGGAATAAAATAAGATAAAAGTAAGTGGAAACAATCATATGAAGCAATAGAATTGATAGCCATAGCAGGGGGGCCCTTTAAGGGTTCCCCCGAAACACTTTAATTGATAAATCAAAATAA